>NW_027397063.1:95910938-96170938 GCF_003265705.2 Callorhinus ursinus | reverse complement strand
TTGAATTCCATCCCATAATATCATGCCTAGCATGCTTCCCAATGAAATGGTACCCTTGGACCTATGCACATGTTTGTGTCCATGGAACAGTGTATACATGTACACAAATAAAATTAATTAGAGGACCCATAATTTAGCATTTGGTCCACACGTGCCCAAAGATAGAGACATGATTCAGTTGTGCATATAAATATCGCACCATCTCCAGAATTACAGTTTTATTTCATACTAAGGTTCTCATAACTTCTCAGAAGGAGAGTGCTTCCCTCATAAACTGGACCTCACTGAGAGGGGGAGGTATTTCCCTAATCCTTTTTGTTAGTTCTCAGTTTTAGGGAAAACCTAGATTCACAACACATGTCCCTGAGTTCATCACGCTACTGGATGTGTAAAGTAAGATGCGTAAGATTCATTCATCAATGTCCATCTCAAATCATTGTTCAACCAATCACAAGTTCAGATCAATGAGCAGTAATTAGAGAGGAGTGGAAGATGATGTTATAGTGACTACGGAAAGGCAAAGGAATCAGAAACCAGTGTGTGAGGACAGACCACATGTTTTTCATCATCGTTAGAATTACTGTATAAATTACTAACTCTGTTGAGTACGTATTTACTCAAATCACTAACTCCATTGAGTAAGACACAGATATCAATGACCTTTTTATCCATGTTTTGTTTATTTGTTTGGTTATAAGGTAAATTTTATATTTAAACACTATATTTAGAAAAAATAAACACTATATTTAGGAGAAACCAATTGAGTTTTGTATATACCACTAAATTAATTTTGCATCTTTAATTCAATCTATTTCTAGACGGAAGAGAGGGATGAATCTTTGTATATATTTCCAAGGAAATATTTGCTTAAACTTATTGATGCTGAACTCAAATATTTACTCTGATATTCAACTCACAGATCTCATTAATGGGATTCAAACAGGTAAGAAACCCCCAAATAACTCCACTGATTATTTTAACACCTAGTTGATGGCTTAGAGTAATTGGTGTGTAGCTGAAGTTTTTGTAATTTATAATTAAAACAAAACTCCACTTCAAAATGTCCTAGAGTTGTTCAATTATATGTTAAAACTGAGACAAACATAAAAACTTCAGTAAATATATTTTCTTCCAAGAAATGACACACTGTGACTTTTTTGTTATTGTTGGGTTTGATGTTTTTGCCTCTAAGGAGGTCAGCAATATGGAAACATAAAGGCCAATTTAATTTGTGCATCTGCGGCTGCCAAGTATTTTAATTCAGACAGCTGTGACTGAAGAGTTAATATTTTACTTGTCAAAATCCAAAAGAAGGCCAGTGAATCACTCTAATTCTCATTAAGAGGCTTTCCCCCAGTAGCACCCTAATTCAAAATAATGAAAGTAGAGACTGAGTGCGATTCTAATACCAGTTGAGACCTATCTTTTAATATTTCTCCGGTGATGGATTAGGGATCGGGGAAATTCATCTCAGATCATAGAGCCTAATTTAATAAGGGATCATTCCAAGAGTATTGCATTTTATAATAATGTCATTTAATGTGTCGTCTTCCATTTTTACTGTCCCATATGTATGCTTACACGATGGTGCCATAGGGATAAACTTTTAAAGAACCAGAATCATTTTTAGTTTTCATTTTCCTTAAGTAGGGGGCCCATCAATGAAAGCATCCATTAGTACCTTTATTATCACAATATAAGAGAGTGAGGGAAATGCCTGATTTAGAGGAAAACTTAATGGAACTGTAAGTAAATATTCAGCTTTGTACTGAGTTGTGGTCATTGAAGAGGATGAAAATGTTTAAAAGGGGGTTTTAAATAAATCAAAGTTCATTACCTAATATGTTACAATAATACAAAAGCCTGGAAAACTAGTAGTTTAAAATGCATGGAAACAGCATTCTAAAAATTGAATCTTACTTTCTCCTCTCGCTCCTCATTTTCAACTGATTTACAAGGCGAGTGAAGCTTTAATAACTGCTTCGTAAAGGCTAATTATTCATGCTGCCTAACTTTAGGGAAATAATATGAAGGGCTATTTTTTCATAAATTGCATTCACTCAGTGAGGAAAACAAATGGCCAGAAACAACAATATATGAAGTACTTAACTTTATTATTTTATATTAACATTTAACTTTATTTAATCAACTTTGCTATTTTTATCTCGGCATTACAGCAAATGTGGAACATTTGGCGATTACTAGGGCACTAGTTAAGCAAGTTCAGGTCAGAGCATCATAACCAATAAATGTCAATACAACGTTATTGGCTATAACTCCTACAGCAGCCGCAGGAGTGCAGCTTAACCACTAGTATGTTCTTGAAAGCCTTTAGGAGGGCTGGTGGTATAAGAAATTTACCTTTCAAATAGATTCTGGTGATTGGGTCCTTACCTTTAGATAATGTCTTTAAAAGTTTCCCTTTCCGTTCTGATGGCATTACTTCAAATACATAAACTCTATGGATCTAAATTGTGTCCTGGAAGCCCTACTTTGCTGTAAATGTTAATCTGATTATTGCCATTTTTCAAAAATAGAAATCATGGTGACAAAATATAATAAAATTTAAAATGTTCTTTAATGTTTTTGCTTTTGTATATCTTTTCCTATAGAGTTTTGTGATTCAGTGATCCTTAAGGTATTTGCAAATGTGTTCACACTTTTCTTGATTTTTAAAATAAATCTTGTTTTCTTATAACCTTTGGTTTTTTATTCTTGCCTTGCCTAAAATACACCTTGTTTTTTTTTCCCCATTTTTCTTCAGGACTTTAATCCCTACGCTTTCCTTTTTTACCGTATTATATTGCCTATTGTATCCTAAAATGATTTCCTGGGACCTGATTTTTTTTTACTTTTTCTTTTTTCCTTTACCATATTTCTTTAACTGTATTTCTACTCATTCAGTTTATATTTTGTTATCCATTCCATGTTATCTTTTCATCTTCTACTCTTTAAGAAAAAAATCATGAGTTCTCCCACTGATAAGCATAATGTAACATAATTGGCACCTGGAGTCTCTTTAAGGAAGCAGTCAATTTACCAAAAAAAAAAAAAGTGATAGTCAAAACCATGTCAATAAGTCAGAAAAAGACCACTCCACTAAGTGTCATCAACTAGAATAATTACAAGTGATTATTTCAATCATACAAGGGATGGTGAAGAATGAAGTAAAAACAAAGATAAATGTTTAAGACTGTTATTTTTTGTTTAAGATATGTTATTTTTAATGATTTGGGGGAAATAATCACAGCCAATCTGGTATACTTTCCCTAGCAGTTCCACTTGTTTTACTAACACCGGGTTCATCTCATCTTATTTCAAAAGCCAAATGTGGCATAAAAATTAAACTTTCTGTATTACCTATTTTAATGTGAAATGATGGTCACATAGTATTTCACACAACCTACTGGTTATTATGTGAAAAGATTAATATTATAACATTCTCAATCTTTGCTATAAACAGATTAACAGACTATATTCGGTTGGAAACTAGAAAACCTTTCTAGGTGACCACAAAACATCTCTCCACACGCTATGATTAGGATGTTAGAAAATTAATGGGTTTTTTTTTCTTGACTTGCGAAATATTTTTGTTAAATAATAAAGAAGGGTCTGATAATTAAAGAGACAGTTTGAATCCAACCTACTTCTGTGGTGGGGAAAGGGACTGGGATTTTCAGGTGAAATTGAACAGATTGATGTTTGCATACCAAATTTCATGACAAAAGTCACATAAGATGAATCAAGGTGATGTGAGAATTCAGAAACTTGTCATAATAAGAAAGTGTAAAAGACAGATATATGAAGTAAAGACATTTAACACCAAACCAGAATGAATTCAAGGGATTCTGCTCTGCATGCCCACCAAAAGAATCATTTATATTCTATCAATACTTTTTTAAAAAATCCACAACACATAATATAACCATTTTTAACAATTGTCTTATTAACCCAATTAAAATGAACAAAGAAATTTTAGGTTCCTTTTTTCACCTAATTTTCCTGTGGTTTTGTTTGTTTGTTTGTTTTGACTCAGTAAATCATAATGTAAATGCCAATTTTTCTTTTTCAGCACTTTTGAGGCCAAAATCTAGAAAGCTTTCCTTATGAGAAGAAAAGTTTAAGGAATGACCATTATGTTGAAACCTACAACAGAAAGATCTAGCGATCAGCACAATTAAGGGTTACCAGCCAAGAAATATTCTTAGAGAAGTTAATTGAATACATTTAGTACAAATTTACCTCCAGAACATTAATGGGGTTTTTTAAATGCAACGGTACCTTACAAGTAGCATATCCAGTAAACCAGACCACTGATAAGCACGTAATCCTGGTGACTATGCAGTCTTAACTTTCCCACATAGTCTGTTCCTTGATGAAATAACTTTCCAATGCTAAACCTACTTGGAAATTGTTAAACTTCAGAAGAATATGATATAAGCTGCTGATTTATGGTAAATTAGTTTGGCTCAGCTAAAAAAAGGATTAAACTACTTCACCATAACAGGCTTTTACTTAGTATTTGTATAACACTTTCACAGCTGTTAACTCCTTTGAGCCCCACAACAGCCCAGTGAGGTAGTTGCTATTATCCCCATTTGTAAGTGTAGCTTTATGAATTTACCAAAGATCACACATTTAGTAAGCGGCAGAGTAGAGACTTCAACTCATGTTTTGATATGAATTTAGGTGCACTATTCGACTTAACATGATACAAAACTGAAGTAAAAACTGGAGATAGGTAAGTGGTTTGCTCCTGAAAATAAATTCTTTGTCTATTTTAGTGCTACTTTTAAAAATGGACTCCCATTGGGCCCATAGGAGGACGTTACAGAGTGTATTAGATTTCTTAGATTTCTTGGTCGGTTTTTCATATTCAACCTAAATCATTCCATCATATTTCCCTGCTGTAAGAATACCCATTTCCTGGCCACTATGGAGTTGTGACTTTAAAATAGTATTCTGTTTAGAATAATACATATATAATTAATAATTATATATAATACATATATAATTTTTTCTCATTTCTTTCTGGTTAGATTATATGTAATTAGCTCTTTTCATCAAATTCCCAGATCCTTTATATATATGGGTTTTGTTTTCTATAAATCTCTCAATCCTCCAAATTAGTTTGAACTTCCAAATAATCCAGGATAAACAGTTATTGACACAGCTACCCAATAATTACAGAGGCAACCATAGTGATATGCTAAATCATTATCTTCAGTCTATCACAAATAGAGTTCCCAAATACTCCAAACAGTTCTTTAATCTGGTTGAGTGTGGAACATCTATGACATTTTGGTCTTCCTGATGAGTTTTTGTTTCAATAATATTGCTTTTTAGGCTACTTCTTAACAGTTATTTATGGAAGAAAGTTCAGTTTTATTTTGTTGGGTGAATTTTCCCCATAAATCAGATTCTTATTAGATTATATGGAGAGGTCTCTCAGAATTATATGCAAAATGATTGCAAATTACTTCATTGTATTTCATTTTAAATGTCCTTTTTGCATTTTCCTAGCATTTTAAAGCATTTCCAAGTATATTACCATTGATAAATTTTCAGGGCTATTGAAGCTATATGGCTTTAAGAGGAAAATATTTTCTAAACCATCTCTGGACCTTTCTCTGTTCTCTGCTATAACTCACTGGGCAGGAATCTTCTCATTTCTTCCATAACATCTTTCACTTTAGATCCAGAATTCACTTTGCCAGAAGGCAAAGTAGGCAACTGTCTATTTTTAGAGACACTAGGATAGTGCCCCTGACTTCAAGGAAAAAAATAGTAACCATTGATGTTCAGAATTAAACAAGGAAGAAAACCTCTAATTTTTCAATTAGAGATAAAGTAAATAATAAATGTAACTATCCCAAGGAGTAGTAATACATGGAATTATATTTCCACCAGAATGTTCCATAGGAGAGTGAAGAAGAAAAGATAGAAAGTGCCAGGAACCTAAAGTGGACAGGAAACACAAAAACAAGAAGGCAAAGAGAGGAGACCAAAAGATGCAGAACTAAATTAGGACTGGCTGTCCCTGGTTAGAGTGACCACTATTTATTACTGCCCTCTGTGGGAACTTTCTCAGCTATTCCCAGATGGGAGCAAACTCTAATCCATATGTTGCAACAACCTGGTTTTGTAAGTCTACAGTGACACTTTTTAGTCAAGTTGTTACTAATAATTTGTAAGAACCAAATTATAATGATATCAAAATGTGCTCCATTCTGATTCCTTTTGCCTTCTAATGAAATGTTTTTGTCTACCTCCTGGGCTTTTTTCTTTTTCTTTCTTTCTTTCTTTCTTTCTTTCTTTCTTTCTTTTTCTTTCTCTCTTTCTCTCTCTCTCTCTCTCTCTCTCTCTCTTTCTCTCTTTCTCTCTTTCTCTCTTTCTCTCTTTCTCTCTTTCTCTCTTTCTCTCTTTCTCTCTTTCTCTCTTTCTTTCTTTCTTTCTTATCACCTAATGCCCAGGCAGGCTAACCAGTGATTTCCTTAGTAATTATGATTAGCATATTATGAAGAATAAATATCATGCTCTTGCAATAAATAAGCAATCAAGTAGATAAAAATTGGAGCAGAGAGGTTGTTGTTAGTCTGTCAAACCCCCAACTGATTATAAATTCTGCTGAAACCAGCACTGCAGACTAAAGAGCAAGTATGGTCATAAGCTTCTTTCCTGGTGGATTGTGCCTGAGTGTCATAGCAATCCTGGAGCTAAATTGGCCCTTCTCTACTAGGCTCCTAAATATAATAGAAAAGTTGGCGGTGCTATTTACTTCGAATTTGTTTCCTCTTGAGAATGTCATCATTGTTTGTGGATTCTTGCAGTTATACAAAACCCTCAAATTTGAAATACAAAGTTTAAATCCTTATAGTCTCAACAATACTATAATTATAGCTGAGATCATATTCTATCTCCTAGCACTCAAAACCTTCACAAAGGTTTGCATCATTTTAGCTTCAATTGTATCTGATTTAGAAGGCTGATTTGATGATTTGATTGTAGGAAACATCAGTGGGGTTAAAATTACTCAAGGTGAGGCCACTAATAAAAAAAAAAAAACAGTTGAGAGTGAGGCAAGTATTTGTCCTTAAGAATAACTCACAGCATTTTTTTATTATTATTATGTTCAATTAGCCAGCATATAGAGTATGATTAGTTTTTCACAGCATTATTTTTAACCTGATTTTTATAAGGACATGAAGAGATGGTCTGAAAAGTAAACTCATGCTATAAGATGAATCACATTCAACTTTCTTAAGAGTTAATTTCTTAACAGTCAATTTGCAAACAATTAATGCCATGATTGCATATAATTAAATTCTAAGTTCTATCTATGCAGTAAGTGGGAAATTACTTACTTAACCACAGTTTGGTTCTGGTATAAACCCCACTCTACTAGGCCACTGGTGGAACCTGATCCAAGAGGGGCTGCAGAAATGGTTCTGCCCTGGTCCTACCACATTTTCTTCTTATATTGCCTTATTCTATCTCATCTGCACAAGTTTACACCAGATTATCACTTCTTAAAGCAAGGCCAAGGCAGCAATTGTAGAGAATTTTTACTCTTCCAAAGTTTAGACTGAATTCATTCATTCAGCAAACATTTGCTGAGAAACCCCTGTGTGCCTGGCAGTGATGAAGCCAGGCATGGGTCCCTGCTCTCAAGGACCATGCAGTCTACCTAGGAAAACAGATACTAACCACGTACATGCAAGTATGATGACTGTTACACAGAAGACCAGAGCATGGTCTATGCAGTCAGAGCATTTCAAAGAGAAATATATGTAAGATGAAACCTGAATGATGTAGATGAAGGGTGGAGAGAAAGAGCATCCCTGTCAGAGGAATTGCTTGTGCAAAGGTCCTGAGACAGGAACTGAAAGAAAATCAGCGTGGCTGAAGTATAGGGTGTATGGGAGTAAATGGTACATAATGAGGCTAGAAAAACGGGCAGAGCTCTGTAGGCAATGTGAAGGATCATGAGTTTGACTCATAGGCATGGGTAAGGGGAAACCAGTGAGGGGTTTTAAGCTTTCATTGTGAAAAGATCATTCTGAATGCAGAGTGAGGAATACAGCGGGGAGAGAGCAGAGGCAGGGGCACAGTAGATGGAAGAGGCCAGTTATGAGTCTCCAGCAACAGTCTTGGCCAATGTTGATAATGTTTTAGAATAGAGTGATTCTTTGGTTTTGTAAAGAATGGGTGTCTGTGCAAGATATATTTAGGAAAATTGATAAGATTTGGTGTCTGAATGGATGTAAATGGTAAAAAAAAAAAAAAAAAAAAAAGAACAAACAAGCAAACAAACTCCAGAACAGACACTTGTGGAGGGATGGGGGAACCAGGTGATTAGGGGTAAAGAAACTTCTATCAGAATTACAGAAGGGAGGGGCACCTGGGTGGCTCAGTCGTTAAGCGTCTGCCTTCAGCTCAGGTCATGATCCCAGGGTCCTGGGATCGAGCCCTGCATCAGGCTCCCTGGTCTGTGGGAAGCCTGCTTCTCCCTCTCCCACTTCCCCTGCTTGTGTTCCCTCTCTCGATGTCTCTTTCTCTGTGTCAAATAAATAAATAAAATCTTTAAGAGAAAAAAAAAAGAATTACAGAAGGGAGACAATCCAGAATTGGGACCAAGATAAACACACGCATACACACATACAGACATACACACACACACCTTTCTCTTCTTTGAACAGGTTTACCTGTTGCCCTTCCCACCACTGCCATCTCTTGTTCCTGACCTGTTGATATTATGTTCCAGTGAGGAGATACATAATAAACCACTAAACAGGTATATGTCAAATGCTAAGTGCGAAGAAGAAGATGAAAAGGCGGAAGGTAAGAGATGACTGCAGGAACACTGCAGCAGCTGGAGGAGTTGTAACTTTACAACTGAGCAGCTGGAGGAGTTGCAGTTAACTGAAATGGAGATGACTGTGGAGGGACCAAGTCTGGGGGACAACTCAGGAGTTTGGCTTTGGCTATCAACAGGGGATTGGCTATATAAATTATGTTTCATCTATAATATAGGATTCTATGCAGTTGTTAACAAGAACGAGATAGCTCTAGGGGCACCTGGGTGGCGAAGTCCGTGAAGTATCCAAGTCTTGGTTTTGGCTCAGGTCCTGGTCTCAGACTCGTGAGGTTGAGCCTCGTGTCAGGCTCCACGCTCAGTGCAGAGTCTGCTTCAGACTCTCTCTGCCTCTCCCCACTGCGTGTGTGCTTTCTCTCTCTCTTTCTCTCCCAAATACATAAATCTTTAAAAAAGAAAAAAAAAGAATGAAATAGATCTAAATGTACCATGTCAAATGTCTCCAACATTTATTAAGTAAGAAAAGACAGCTTGGGAATAATTTGTGTCCTATAATCCTGTTTTTATATAAAATATATATTTAAAATATATATGTGAATATACATACTTCACGCAAAAATTAATATGTATGGACATACATAGAATAATATCTGGAAAATTATTCCCCAAAGTGTTAATGGTGTTACTTTGAAGAAGTGGAAGGGATGAGAAAAAGAATGAGGTATTTCACATCTTATACTCTGAACTTGCATGTCCTAACTTTTTACAATGAAAATGCATTTATAATAATTTTTTAGAATTTCATAAAACAAAAAATTTGAATTCACTGGAAGACGGAATAGCAGAAAAACTGCTAAAGCTGCTAACGTTACAGCATCATATCATAAGGCAGTGACCTGCCATAGAATCTAGAGAGCACGGTGCCTCTTACTGAGCCAGAAGAAAGACTGGCCATCAAATTGTGAATTTCAGTAAGAAAAAAAACTGTTCCAAGGAACTTTGAGAAATCTAAAACAGATATGAGTGTCAGAAACTCAGCCCTCAGAAATGGAAAGGCAAAACCCACAGGAAACACAGGCAGGGCCAGAAAAGATGCGGAACTTTCAGATCATGTCAGGGATGCTATTTAGGGCAAAGCAGGCAACCAACCTTGGAAGTCTGTGCCCAGAGGTCAGCTTTCCTAAGAAGCTCATGCTTTTCGATGGTTTCTTTCGACACCTATCATAAGTTATTTGTAATTCTGAATCTGTACATCAGATTTCTGTATATCAGCTGGTCACAAAGCCCACACTGTCTGTATCTTATCTTGGGAGAAGAGGAGAGGAAAAATAAGATCTATTCAACGACTCTTATATACTAGCCACTGGGCTAAAATTCTGCATTCAGTTAAGCAACCAACAGACTCTAGAAGTATGTGCTTGTAAAACTGTTACATGAAAACATATTTTAAGTGCAGCATGAGGAGCTCTAGGGCAACAACTATGGTTCAATCTTCTTTGTTTCCTAGCACAGGACTAGGCACCTGATATCTAGCAGGTGTTCCATAAATGTGTATAGGTTGACTGAACAGGCAATGAGAGATTGTTTGTGGGAACCCTGTAAGTTATTCTTATAAGTCCTATAAACCAAGAATAAATAAAAAGACTCCTCTCTGACTGGGCACCTTTGCCATGCACTGTCCTAGATATTTTCCATATATCACTTCACTCAATCTTCCAACAACATTCAGGTAGATCTTATTATTTAGAAGATGAGAAAACTGAAGCCCAGGGGTAGTGACTTACCCGTGGTCGTTTTACTAATTAACAAAACTTAGATTTAAACCAATTCTGGGGCACCTGGATGGCTCAGTTGTGAAGCGTCTTCCTTCAGCTCAGGTCATGATCCCAGGGTCCTGGGATCAAGATCCACGTCGGGCTCCCTGCTCAGCGGGGAGTCTGCTTCTCCCTTTCCCTCTGCCTGCCGCTCCCCCTGCTTGTGCTCTCTCTTGCTATCTCTCTCTGTGTGTCAAATAAATAAATAAAATCTTTTTAAAAAATAAACCAAATCTATTTGATTCCAAAATCCATATTCTTTTCCCTTTGCAAAACAGAGTCTCTGGTAATGACCTAGGGTTAGGAGGAAAACTCTCATATGTTCAGTTTGCATAACTGAATTTTGTCTATGTCATTTACTTAAGGAGTATATGGATATATCCAGATTTTCCAGATTTTTAGTGGACATGACGTTTACTTTACATTATGGTAGAGGAGAACGAGTTTACTCCTCACAGTTGTGTTTTGTTTTTTTATGTGACAGATAGTCTGTAAACTAAGTGTTTATAAATATCCCCCAGCTGGATTTTACCTGAAGTAACTTAAATTACAGGAAGACCCGAAGCTCCGGAGTTTGCCTGATAACACGAAGAAGCATGGGGCTGTCTGATGAGCGCCCTTGCTGGTCAACTAGTTCCTCTGTGCCCCACAGCTATGCAAGCCTTCTTCTGCTTCTCAAGTTGCTTACCCAGGGCCCATCACATCCTATCTCTCAGCAGCTCCTTACCTCCCACTCCTCTCAGGAAGAAGTTACCTGAACAGCCTGCTGTCACATCTACAACCCTACTTATTTGTGCACTCACACTTCTCCTTCTGACCTCTTAACGTTGAGCAAGCATCCCTCGTCCTAAGGGCTCTAGGACTCCGCCTCCGCCTCCCCAGCCTCCTCAGGAGCCCTGATGAAAATGGCGAATGGTGAATCCCCTCTCCCGTATCTCTAACCTCCCTTTTCTGCAGCCTTCCTATCAATATTTTTTTTTAAGTTAAAATTACCCTCAGGTTTTTGCTCTGACTCTTTCCTTCACAGCCAAACCTCTTAAACGAATTAAACTCGACTCGACAGCCTCACCCCTCATTGCCCTTCCCCTCACTCTTAGCTGTCCCCACCTCTCCCCCAGGTGCCCTTCCACGTTTTATAAAAGGTCTTCTTGTAACCAAATCCAACAGACATGTCTCTGAACTTGACCTTTTAACATCATGACACAGGTCACTACTGTCTCCTTAAGACACACTCTTCCTTACCTCCTGAGAAACGGCTGGGTTTTCTTCCACATTTTTGGCCTCCCTTTTCAGTTTTATTTTTCAGGATCCTCCTGCTCTTCACCATGAAATGTGGGTGCTCCTCAGTCCTTCCCCAGACTCTTCTCTCTGCACCACGTACTCTTTTTTTTTTCTATTGAAGTTCAGTGGACACAAAATGCTACGTTAGTTTCATGTGTACAACACAGTAATTCGACAAGTCTGTACATTGTGCTGTGCTCACCACAAGGGTAGCCTCCATCTGCCACCATACAACACTATTACAGTACCACTGACTGTAATTCCCTATGCCATACCTCTCGTCCCCATGACGTATTCATTCCGTAACTGCAAGCGCGTACCTCCCGCTCCCCCTTCACCCACTTCGCCCCTCCCCCACACCCCCTCACCTCTGACAACCATCAGTTTGTTCTCTGTGTTTATGGGTTTGCTTCTGCTTTGTTTGTTGTGTTTTTTAGGTTTAGATTTAGAGGCAATCTCGAGCACTCCATGACGTTCAGCTTCATCTGTACCTCACCAACCCTCAAACTCTATCTCAAGCCCAGACTTCTCTTCTGAGTTCCACACTGACCCATAAACTTATGTGCCTACTGTCATATCTGCCACCTACTATTTTGATCTCGACAGGTCCACAACCGCATGAACATCTCCCTGCTTATCTTCTCATTATGTATTCCCTATCTTAGCAAATAGCAGCACTATCCAAACAGCTTTTCAAGTTCGCTATCAGGAGTCTTCCTTGACTTTTCCATCTTCCTCACTCCCGACACTCAATCTATTAGCAAATCTTATCTATACTGATGCCTAAACATCTCTAGAATCCATTCATCCTCTCCCCCTCCACTGTCAACACTTCATCTCTCACCCAGACCTCTGCAGTAGCTGCTCATCTGTTCGTGTTCTGCTCCTTTCTATTCAACACACAGTAGTTGGAGGGATTTTTCAAAACATATCTAAGGATGTCTCCCCACACTTCCCTACCCCAACAGTAAAATCTTCAGTGACTTTCCACTGTCCTCTGGATAATGACCCAACTCTTGATCATGGCCTCATGGCCTGACTGATCCTGCCTGTCATTCTGCCTCATCTGTGCTCTTGATCACACCCTGCCCCCCTCAGCTCTCAATGCTCCAGCCATTCTGCCCCTCTTTCTGGAATATGTAATGCCTTTCTCCTCACCTCTTCACTCCCACCAGGAGCCTTCCTATTTGTAATTTGTCTACCTGGAATATTCCCCACTCACTATCTCACCCCCAACCTCACTCCTGAATCCCCTTTATGTTTCAATTACAATGTCACTTTCTCCAAAAAGCCTTTTCTGACTCCCTAAACCTGGTTAAATCTACCTGTTATATACTTACTGTATTCCCACAGAACCTACAATTCTGTACACTGATTGAACTTGTAATTACTTGTTCCCTGCATATGGATGAGTAGAATTGCTGGGTCAATTGCATTTTATACTTATTGTCAAATCACCAAATAGCCATCAACTGATTTTATTTTTGTTCCTTTTACATTGTCAATATTAATCACATTTACATACACATTGTTTTGCAACATATTTTTCACGGTTGTGTGTTAATGAATTTAATGTTCCCCATGAGCTCTTTTACGACCTGACTTCCCATTTGCTAATTTACTTCTTTATTCATCTCCTTGTTGCCTGGATTTTGTCCTTAAATGGTTTTTTCCAAGAATTGAAAGGTGCTATATTTACTGATATGCTTGCATGTATGATAATGCCATTCACTACTGTAATCAAATAACTGCAGAATTTTTCCAAATATTGTATTGTATTATATGTAGCATAGTATATCGACATAAGGTATACAAATTGACTAATGGGACAGAATAGAGACTCCAGAATTTAATTTTAGTATATGTAAAAATTTTAAGTATAATAACAGTGGTATTTCTATTCATGAAAATAGTGTTGGCATATGGGCTAACCATCTGAAGAAGTAATTTTAGACTTTTATTTTATACCATATACAAAAATTAATTCAGATGAGTTAAAGTCTTAAATGTAAAATTTTAAATAACACATATCTTGTAAGAACATGTAGGAGACTGTAGGTACAGCCAGTAAGTAGTAGGAGACCTTTTTAACTAAGACAGGAAATTTGGAAGCTATAAAATAAAACATACCTTGTAAGTATATTTTTAAAATTGAAGACATATATAATAAAAGATATCATAGATAGTAGAGTTGCAAAGCTATTTGCAATACGAATGACAGATAAAGGGTTAATATTTACAGGTTATGGAAGAAGACACAACTGAAGAGAAAAATGGATAAAAACATTGTAAAAAAATTCACATTGAAGGAAATCCAAATGGTCAGCAAGCATGAAAAAAAGCCCCAGGGGCACTAGGTGGCTCAGTCAGTTAAGTGTCCAACTCTTGATCTCAGCTCAGGTCTTGAGCTCAGGGTCATGAGTTCAAGCCCTTCATTGGGCCCCATGCTGGGCATGGATCCTACTTTAAAAAAATGCTCTGAATCACTACAAAAAAAGGTGAATTAAAGGACATACTATACAAAAACACTAATTTAAACCAATACATGCACCCCAATGTTTTTAGCAGCATTATCTATAATAGCCAAACTATGGAAATAGCCCAACCATAATTGATGAATGGATAAAGAAGATATGGTATATAGACACAATGGAATATTACTCAGCCATAAAAGAAGAATGAAATCTTGCCATTTGCAAAGACATATATGGAGCTAGAGAGTATTATGCTAAATGAAATAAATCAGTCAGAGAAAGACAAATATCGGATGACTTTACTCATATGTGGAATTTAAGAAACAAAACAAATGATGGGGCACCTGGGTGGCACAGTCATGGGCGTCGGACTCTTGATTTCAGGTCATGATCTCAGGGTCGTGAGATCGAGCCCCACATGGGGATCTACACTCAGTATGGAGTCTGATTGAGACTCTTTTCTCTCTCTCCCTCTGCGCCCCCCGGCCCGAATAAATAAATCTTAAAAAAGAAAGAAACAAACAAACAAAACAGATGAGTATAGGGGGGAAAAGAGAGAAAGGCAGACCAGAAAACAGACTCTTAACTATTGGGAACAAACTGATGGTTACCAGAGGGGGAGGTGAGTGGGGGGATGGGTGAAATAGGTGATGGGGATTAAGGAGGGCACTTGTCCTGATGAGTTGTATGGAAGTGTTGAATCACTAAATTATACACCTGAAATTAATATTACACTGTATGTTAACTAACTGGAATTTAAATAAAAACTTTTTTAAAAAGGACAATACAATACTAATCTATACCCCAAACTGAAAAAAAAAAATTTTTTTTAAGATTTTATTTATTTATTTGTCAGAAAGAGATAGAGCATGAGTAGGGGCAGCAGCAGAGGCAGAGGGAGAAGCAGGTTCCCCACCAAGCAAGGAGCCCCACGCGGGACTGGATCCCAGGACCCTGGGATCATGACCTGAGCCGAAGGCAGCCGCTTAACCAACTGAGCCACCCAGTTGTCCCAAAAAAAACTGTTTTAAAGATTTTGTTTATTTATTTATTTAGAGAGAGAGAGAGCAAGAGTGGGGGGGCAGAGGCAGAGGGAGAGAGAAAATCTCAAGCAGACTCCACACTCAGCACAGAGCCTGACACAGGGCTCCATCTCATGACCCTGAGATCATAACCTGAGCTGATATCAAGAGTCAGACGCTTAGCCAACTGAGCCACCCAGGCACCCAACAAACTTAAAAATTTAAGAAAAGTTATAAGATTTTTAAGTGTGTTATAGGGCTATTATAATTTTTAAAGCATAGAACTAGTACAAAAATAAACAGAAAGATAAATGGAATAGAACAGAAAATCCAGAAATATGCCCAAATAGTTCTAAGAATGTGTTATGTGACAAAGGCAAGATTTAAAATCAATGGCAAAATATGAATTATCTGGTAATTATATTTATTTAACTGACCAACCATTGAGGGAGAAATTAACTATTTCACACAATACATCAAAATAAATTTCAGATAAACTAATGACTTCGATGTTAAAAATGGAACCATAAATGAACTAGAAATATAGACATATACCTATATGTGTATACACACATACATATACTCTTGAGGTAGGAGGCTTTATTAATTATTGCACTAACAATGAAAGCCATAAGAAAAAGAATGCTAAATTTAACTATACAAAAGCAAAAACAAAAAATAAAAAATTTAGTGTATGACAAAGTCTGTATTGACTTACTGTATTGCAAGTGATGTCAGAAAAAAAATTAAGTTGATTTATCTCACATTTTGCATGAAAATGAGCTCCAAATGTATTAATATGTAACATATTAAATAAACGACAAAAGTATTAGGATAAAATATTAACACATGGTTGCATAATCTTTGGGTAGAAAAGATTTTCTAAGCATGATTTTAAGCACATCAAAAATCATAAAGTAAAATATTAACATAATTAACCACCTAAAGCTTTACAACTTTTATATATATAGAAAAAGAATACATGCAAAATTAATAGGTATAATGCAAATTATTAAAGAAAAATGCCAAATATATGATGAAAAGGAGTTACATATTTAATACATAATGATGAATATCTGAATTTAAAAATTGGCAAATGACACAAGTAGGCAGTTCACAACAGAAGAATAATAAATAACCAATAAAAACTTGGAACACATTTATTCTCATTAGAAGACAAAGAAATATAAGATAAAACAGAAATAAGATGTCTTTTCAAGTAAATACATATACTCAATTATAATATTCAATGTTGGTAAAATTTATGGGGAATAGGCTCCCTCAGACATAGCTGGTAGGAGTATACACAAGTACAGCCTTTGATCCAACAACATGACTGTGAAGATTTGGCATAAGAAATTAATAAAAGATGTACACAAATATTTAGTTATAAGAACACTTATTACAGCACTTACTATAATAGAAAAAATGGTAATAAGAATCTAACAATACAATTTTTAAATAAAGTTTCTTTACATAATAGAATATGATGCAGTCAGCAAAAATTATGGTATAGACCTATGTTGTTTGACATAGAATTATGTCCACATGATATTATTGAGTAAAAAAGTTACTTTCAAACATCAATATATACATAATATTTTATGAGTATCTATACATTGACAAGTATCTGGAAGAATGTTATTAATATTATTAACTACTCATTTTTTGGCATATCTCATACCTGCCTTAAAATTTAGACCAGTGATTAGCTCTACATGGTGAGGTTTTAAGTGATTTTTTTTTTTACTTTCTTCTCTTCACTTTTCTGTAGTGTTAGAATTTTTTACAATGCTCTTGTTTCATTTTTAGAAAACTATTAAAGCTATCTTTATTGCACACACTACCTGATGAACTACATGGTCTCAATACGGTAAAAATGTGTGGATACAGATATAGAAAAAAGAGGCAAGAAGTGTATCTATTTAAATGTTAACTGTGGTTTCTCTAGTTAATCGGTTGTGAGTTTTCTACAGTGAACATGTACTGTTTTTACTTAAAAAAGTTTATTACTTTTATTATAAGAAAGAAATCAATTCTTGTACACACTGTTTTTAAATTTTCTTTACAATTTAAGTCTATGAGAATGGCATTCAATTCTTTTGGAGATTTAAAACAATCTAATCAATATTCTGAATCATTACCATATTAGTAGAACATGGAAATACCACAGGCATACAAAATAGGTAATTGGGTACTAATTTACACACTTTAACTCAAGAGACTTGATTAAAATGGAAATAAAACACTTGGAATTTATACATTTACTCCACTTTAGTACTGGATACCACAGAGAAAATCTTGAAGTCAACATGCAAAAGTAACAAATATTATTTCCTAAATCTATAAAAGCGCGTGGTACCACACTCTGTCCTTTATAAACAGGATAACTGCAGGTTCATTTACAAGTGTTCCCATGGTTTTCCAAACATAATTGTGGAGTTATCTTTCTTGTGTATTGCCCTCTACCCATCTGCTTCTTCCATCCTTGTATCTGGAGAGATGACCTAAGCAGGAGCACAAAGGGGAGAGTAAAAATGGCATATCAATGAATATGACTTCCACCTTGTCCTGGGAACCTTCATATGACCCCCCAGAGGCTCCTAAACTGCAAATTAAGATATTTTGCTGCAGTCAGATTTTCACTCAAAGATTAATTATTAAGTTAAATAGGGTGCACAAGAAAGAAAGAAGGGACTTCATTTTTCCTGTTCTTACCCCCTGAGGGCACTAAGGAAAATTGAGAATTTGTATTTACAACAACCACGAGACATAATAAAAGAAATTAGAACTCTATGGAGAAAAAGATTTTGTTTCTTTTTATGTCAACCAGTTCAATTCAAATACCTATCTTACCTAGCACAGAAAGAATACTTATTCTCAAAGTTACTAGTTTAAAACCAAATAACTAGGAATTTTTCAATACATAAAACAAATTAGGAGCACCTGAGTGGTTCAGTCAGTTAAGCATCTCTTGATTTCGGCTCTGGTCATGAACTCAGGGTCATAAGATCAAGCCCCGTGTCAGGCTCTGTGCTGAGCATGGAGCGTGCTTGAGATACTCTCTCTCTCTCTACTCTCTCTCCCCCTCCCCAACACCCATCCCCGCTCAAACTCTCTATCTCTCCCTTTCTCTAAAAAATATATATATATATTTATATATATATAAAACAAATTAATGATATTAAGATCAGTATGGCAATAATGATATTAAGGTCAGTATAGCAATTAATGATATTAAGGTCAGTATGGCAATAAGTGAGTCTATTTTTTTAAAGGTACAGGGGAGCCTAAAATGTACTGTTTTTTGTATTTTGGATATCCTACTTGAAAATGTATTTCTTAGATTTGATCAACACCTTGAGTCTTCTAAGATAGATATCACCTAACTCTTTGCAGCAACATACATCTTACAAAACATCTCATAAGGTGGGTGCCTGGGTGGCTCAGTCATTGGGCGTCTGCCTTCGGCTCAGGTCATGATCCCAGGGTCCTGGGATCGAGCCCTGTGTGCGGAGAGCCCGCTTCTGCCTGCCGCTCTGTCTGCTTGTGCTCTCTCTCTGTCTCTCTGTCAAATAAATAAATAAAATCTTTTAAAAAAAATATCTCATAAGAGTAAAGTTTCAATCACTTACAAGTTGCTTTCTTCATTGATGTGACGGGACCTGACATCTTCACAAAACCTATACTTTGAAAAGCATGAAGGCAAAAAGTTCCAAATTATTCTGGTCAAAACACAAAAATGCCATCCTCATTTCACACCACAATCCTACCCTCCCTCCCCAGCACAGATAAATTGCTGAAAGCAGCAAAAACAGAAGAGAGAAACAAATTACTCATGATATATGAGAGTATTGATATAAATAGTAATTGACTAATGTCGAAAAGAGGATACATTTAGTCTGAATCCTAGAAAAACTTTTTGATTGAGAATAATCCAGAGTGAATCAATTTGCCTGGCAAAGTAATGAGAACAGAGTCATTGCTCATCCACGGTCTATAAAGAATCCTCTGATGTTTGAAAAATGCACAAACTTAAATATTATTTTATCTTAAGATTGCCCATGTTTTATGTTATAAAGATGCAAACAATTTTTGTGACACAAATTTTCACTTATTTTCTATTTAAAAATCAGAAAGCTCTTACCCCATATTCAACCCTCTCATTTGACCACATCTATTCACAATGTTTGTATAATCTCTTTTAAAGTGCTTTAGCTCAATTGATGTGGTGATCTTGTGCTCTCCCAGCTGGGCCTAAGCCACAAAAATATAAAAAATAAAAAATAAAAAAATTAAGTGCATTAGCTCATAATTAATAAGGAAACAATTCTAAAATTTCAGAAATACAAGCCATATGTTACAAGGGAATGTATTGATTTAATAGTATTTCCATGTCTTTGTCAATGATTCATATATTTAATGAAACAGAAAAATTTTAAACAACACATATATATCTAAATGACAACAGAGCAACAGAAATGTATCGATATAAATTAAGAAACTTGGGGGGCGCCTGGGTGGCTGAGTTGGTTGAGCAACTGCCTTCGGCTCAGGTCATGATCCTGGAGTCCCGGGATCGAGTCCTGCATCGGGCTCCCTGCTGAGCAGGGAGTCTGCTTCTCCCTCTGACGCTCCCCCCTCTCATGTCCCCTCTCTCTCTCATTCTCTCTCTCAAATAAATAAATAAAATCGTTAAATAAATAAAAATAAATTAAGAAACTTGGAACTACATGGAAAATTGACTTTTTAAAAAAATTTCATGTATATGATTGGCATCTTGAAACAGAGTCGCCATATTTTTACAAAAAGCAAAATGCAAACTTTTGATTTTACTTATACACAAAGAATAATGCACTCTTCTTTGTTTGATATATATCAATGTATCATTTTAAATATTTAGACAAAGAAAGCAAATCCTAAACACATTTACTCTTTGAGTCTCTCTGTTTGACCTCTGACATAATACCATTTCTTGACTTGGAATCCTTGACACCAAAGGCATGTACATTTATTTATAAACTATGTCCTACTAACTTTAAATCATTTACCCTTAGAAAAATCTTTCTAAATTCAGATTTACCTTTTAGGTGAAATTAAAATTTGAATTTAGAAAAGCAAGAGCTACACAAATGTGAATTCCTTCCACTTCCATTTGAATGTTGATAATTTCTTTTATTTATAGACATACAAGACAATGGTCAGTAGAGTATTGTCATAATTTTATGAAGAGAACATTTATAATATCTATAACATTGAAAACAGAAAAATTCTAACCTTGATTTGAGAAAAAAATAGTTTTGAACCTATTTCCAAAATTGATATTCTAACTTGTGGGTCAAACAGTAAAAATGTAAAATTGCTATTTAGTCATTAAAAACAAAACAAGACATCAGCCAATAAATCCCCTACTCTAGAATTTCAAACTATAAAGAAGTGGTATTCCCACTACCAGTCTTCACTGAGCAACAAAAGAGTGTTAAATATTCAAAAATAAATGTTTCCCATCCTCTGGAAAAAATATGAATATTAGTGACGCCTGACAAGAATGGCCTTTGCTCTGTTTAACATTTAATCAAGTAGTTAATATTAAAACTGGAGACAGAAAAGATGTGTTGAAAGCAGTTACTTGTATATTGAGATTTGGAGAAAACTACATGTGGTTTCCATTGTCCCATAGCCAACATTTTGGAATTTCTTACAGAATGATATATTTACATTTCTCAAAACTGAAAAAGTCTGCCTTCTTATTGAAGTTTACCATATGTCAAAACACTTCAAAAGCTAAATATTTTATATAAAGAGGGAGAAACTGACTAATCTATAATGCATATAAGATTAACCAAAGGAAATTTGAGAATGTCAAAAGCAGTGTTCTAGCTGTCAGTTAATTAATACTTGAGTAATCCTTGATAAATCATAACCAATGTTTTCATTTATATCTATCAAATATGTTCATTATATTCTCATACAGTTTATTAATTCAGTAACTTATGTGTAAAAGTTAGTAAGATATCTGTAACATTACATTTTAACTAATGCAAGGGTACTCAATACAAGATCTTCATATTTATTCAATTAACTGAACTCTATCAGTAAACACAATGACCTCGGGGCCTAACTCATAAAAAATGCATTATTTACATGGAATCTTCTTGAATTTGATTCAAAAACTAATTATAAAGCAAACTTTTCTCAGTTTATGTACATAACAATTACCCCCAAACCCTTGAAAGCAAATGTTATTAAACTCTGCTCACCTACATCAACGAGATGATGGAAGCATCAAAAACTTCAATCTGTATACAAAGGCTGCATGAATCAACTTACTGTACATGCACAGACACTTTCCTGTTCTGTAAGGCATGCTGTTGCAAGTATAATATCCATTTAACATATGGTAAAGATGGGGAATTGTAAAATGCACCCAGGGAAAAAAAAAACAGCTAATGACAAAGAGCAGGTAAGTGAATACTTCAAATCTCAAAACATATACCAATCATCAAGTCTGAATAACATCTCTCCCAGGATATGAACAAAAATGACTAACACAGATTTTATTGCTTGCATCTTTTAAATCATAACAACTGAAAAGATTATATATAGATCTAATCCAAGTGAACCTAGAGTCACAACGTGTTACTACTGGAAGAATAATTGTATCAGATGGCTAGCTAATAAGTATTTTATCAAGATTTGGCAAATAAAGTTGAGAAAGGAAATTCTAAAAGGTGACAGAATCATGGACAATAATAATGGAGACTTATAAAACACATTCCGTGCTTGATAAAGCAGTTGACTTCTTGAGAGAACTATAAAATTATCAGGGAAAGGAGAGCAGATGTTACACATTTGGACTTTGTAAAGCATTTGATGCACTACTTCATGAAAAGTGACTTGAAAAATTATTCCAAATTGGCTTGGATCTGATCAGTGTCACACAGATTGAAAACTGCTTGAAAATCAGTAAACAAAAGATCATAACAAATGGCCATATATCCATTTGGGGTAGGGCTCAGCCACTGGAATTGGTGTTAAATCTGGTCTTAGTTAATGCTCTTATGAATAGCTTTTTTTTTAAATAAACAATTTTAATAGAATTTTCAAGTGCTGCTGCATTGAAAGACAATGCTTACAAAAGAAAAAATTGAAAATAATAAAGTTACAAAGAAAATATTTAAATACTCAAGAGATAATGTGAACTTTAGCATGTAAAAATTCACTGCAGAAAGTAAGATGTGACTACACGAGAGTGATACTGATTTTTTTTAACATAGATACCAGAACTTACAGATCCAAGTAAATCTTGTCCTTCAAAGTCATCACCCTGAGAAACCAAACACTTAGTCCAGCAATACTGTCAATGTTCAAAATGTTTTTGGGAATTCATCTTCGAAATTGTGTTAAGCAAATCAGTGCCAGTAAACTTTAGTGCCCTTTGTGAGCCATATAAGAAAAGGTGTCATCACAAAACAGCCATGCTTAATTTTTTCCTACACTTCATTTGTAATAAAAATTTATATTCCCCAGCTTCTTCATCAGACTTAATGCCAAACAGTCTTTGGCTAGTTCTAAAGATTAAAACCACCCTCAGAGAACTAAGATTTGTCTCCAGTAAAATTATCTGAAAGAATACACTATAGATACATTTTTTTCACAGGCTTATTCATTCTACCAACACTTCCTGAAAATCTGTTCTATGTCTGTCTCTACTCTATGACTCTGGAGAGGCTACAAAAAGTAACAATTCATGCCCTCAAGGTGCTCACATTCTAGTTGGAGGAGGCAATCACAGAAATAATTACACTACAGTGTAATGAAGCTTTGGTAGCTATATGCTCAAAATTCTATCATAGTGCAAAGGGGATCTAGAGGGGCATTCTAGCAGAAGCCTAAATTCCACACCAGTATAATATTCAGGAGCCAGTGGATGCTCCAATGAGAGCAGAGGGTAAGTGGTGGCGCAGTGTCAGGAGAAGACGCAGAAAAAATAGTAGAAGGTCAGATTAAATGTCATACTGAAGAGTCAGAACTTCATTTTCTAGGTATTCTCCCCAAAAATAAGTTAGGGAATCACATGATCTGATCTTGATTTTAGGAAAATAATTAGGGGCCATGAGATGAAAAATGGATTTGAGGAAGGACAAACAAGAATCTCAGAGGACAGTTAGAGGGTTTTTGCATTCCACTCTAAGGGCCTTGGCCTCCACCACTTCACTCAAACTGCCTTATCAAGGTCACCAATGACCTGTACAATGGTCACCAATGACCTGTACAATGGCTCAGTCCTCACTCCCTCTCCCTCGATGCACTTTTTGCACTGGGCTCCCAAGACACTGGGCTCTTTTCTTCCTACCTTGTTAGGAGGTCATACTTAGTCTCCATTTGCTGGTTTCTACTCTTCTCCCCAGCCTCTTCATAATGGAGCACTCCAGGCCTCAATCTCTGATTCTCTTCCCTTTACTCAGTTTTTTGGTGATAACATCCAGGCTCGTGACTTCAAGTGCATTCTATATAAATCCAGAAATAACCCAAATGTCCATCAGTGTGAGAGCAAATGCATACACTGGTATGTGAACTCAGTAGAATATTACACAGCAGTCAAATGAATTACAGTGACCTGCAACAATATGAGTGAATCTTAACAGATACAAGAACAAACAAATATAGGAAGGTAAAGGCATGCAATCTGTAGCCACACATATAAAGATGTATCAATTCAGAGGAGGTAAAGGGAAACAAAATGTTTAGATTTGGATATATTACAAGGGCCTCAGTAAATGACCGACACAGACCACAAAAGAAAACAAAATCAGAAAGAGGAAAAGAAGAAAAGGGAAAAAAAAGTTGTGACTATATTAAAGAAGGTAAACATTTGTTCTAATTCCATATTATATAATTATTAGTACAAAGATACAATTTAGGAAAGAAAATTGGAGTAGTGCCAAATATTATTCATCTTTTTAAGAAGGAAATTTAAGTCTCAGTCTGTGCATTTCCTGAATGCACACCCCAGGAGGATGTGCCTCCACACTGGGCACTGCCCACTTCCCCATGCAAAAGCATACCTCTCCTCCCAGCTTTACAGATATTACCAAGATGCCCTAACTCCTCTGACCATTTGTATCTTCCTCTCTATCTCTCATTAACTATCAGTGCCAGGCCTACACTCAATCCTCAAATGTTTATTGAATACTTTGAACTTCAACTGTAACTGGACTTCTCTCCTTAAGATTTCAAAGAATGTTTAAGAATGTATATATATATATATATAGCATCCCAAATCATTCCAAGGATTATTCTTCACTAAAACAGCTGTTGAAGCATATGATATATGGATATCACAGGGTTTGGTGAGTAAAGGTCTCCTAAGTTTAGCCAACCTACTCATCTCTTTTTCTTTAGTCTTTCTAGCACTTACCACTTGCCCTGCATCCCATCCCCACCCCATGTCAACCATACCCTTCCCTCCCTTTCAACTACCACTGCCTTCAACAGTCAGACTCCAAGGGGAAATCAAAAAAGGAGATAGTCTGACAAGTTAACATAGAAAGGGTGGGCGGGAAGAGTCCAAGGCATATAGTAGGTTTTTAATAAGTATCTAATCAGTAAATGAATAAATGAGTTAGGTACAACTAGACTTCTAGAATGAGAAATTTGGAAGAGCGAAGGAGGATAGAAGGATGAGCTGGAAGAGGTGGGAGGTTGCTCAAGACAAAAACATGAATGCTTTTCATAGAGTGAGTAGAAAAAGAAAATTTCTCCCCCCAAGTAGTGAAGAGCTAGTGAGGAGATAGTCATGGAAATTGGCACTATTTAGTAGAATTTTCTCCCCATTCTATAGCCTACATTTCAGTCAGTCAAAGAGTGTAACCAAGCTTCTTTGTTTGTTCAGCCCACTGACATGCTGTGTAGCTCATTTGGTACCCAAATAGATGGGATGAAAAATATGAAGGTGGGGGGGAGGGCAGGGGGTAGAGTAAGTGGAACAAGGCCAAACCCACCTCCTTGCTCCACTAACCTCAGAAGTTATCATGTTATCCAGCAATTTCTAACCCCACTTGATTCCATGGACAGCTCTCTGGTGAGGATAGATCATGGCATGAAAGGTAGAATCAGAGCTATGCCCAGAGCCACTGCTTTGTCACTGATACAACTGCAAACATTCCAGAAATGAATCTTCCCCTGCCTGTCAGGACCCATCTATTCTAATTCTCCACCCTGATCTTGGAAAAGTACAAAAAGGACCAATTACCCTCCGAGTTAGTCAGAGCCTCATTTGTACTCAATGAGAAATCACACACACAGGCACACAACTCCTCCAACAGCATGACGGGTGCTGACTATTAACCTAGATCAATAGTCTCAACAGAAAAGGTCAAAGGTCCAATGGGCTCTGGGAACCCCAGACCACATTACTCTCCACCTTGACCAACTTGACAGACAAGCTCAAATTGCTCAGGCTGTTCCCTTTTAGAACATTAGCAAACAACTTCAGAGCTTGAAACTAATCATCCTTTTCTCTACATTGAATACTAGAAAAAAAAAGTAAATAATAACAAGAAGATGACAAAGGAGAATAAAGCAAGACAAAGATTTTCACTGCTGACTAACTTTTCATACAGGAATACACATAATTTTGCAGACTGCCTCTGTAGGCTCCATTTTATAATAATAAGATCTGTGGGGCACTCTGCTGAATGGCATATGAAGATCTCTATGCCTGAGTGAGAGCATACTCTAGGGTATGGCAAAGCATCCCAGCCCTGAGTTTTGGGGGACTCATGCTACTGAACAGGCTCAGAAGGCCCGCTGGCATTAAAAATTGACCAGAGGCTCTTATACATACAAATAGCTCAGAAATCTCCTATATTTATTGCCTATAGCTGCAGTAATACGTTTCCACAAACTTAGTGCCTTAAAACAACACAAATTAATTATCTTACAGTTCTATAGGTTAGAAGCCCAACACAGATTTCACTGGGCTAAAATCAAGGTGTTGGCAGGGTGGCATTTGCTGTGTGGCAAATTCCTGTCTTTGCCTTTCCCAGCTTCTGGAGGCCCCCAGCATTCCTTGACTCCTCCATCTTCAAAAACAGCAGTGTTGCATCTCTCACCAATTCTTCCTTAGTCCTATCTCTCTCGAAGTCTCTGCTTTGGCCTCTCACTTTCACTTCTTCTAAAAACCCTTTTAATAATAATGGGCCCACTTGAAGAGTCCAGGATAATCTCCCTATTTTAAAGTCAGCTGATTAGCAACCTTAATTCCACTGCAACCTTAACTTCCCTTTGCCATATAACCTCTTTATATATCACAGGGATTCAAATGCAGATATTTTGGGGGGGGCCTTTATTCTGTCAATCACACTTCCAAGTCTATCTACTCCCAAGGCAATGGAGGACTAGGAGCAGTCTCTCTTTCTAAGTCTTCCTTTGATGACTAGTTCCACCTAATTTCACCTGTCTAAAAAGTTTTGGAAGGGGGTCTAGACCTAAAACTCCCCCAGAGAGGGTCCTGGACCCTTTTAAACGAGCACTGGGCAAGGCTAAGTTTTAAGGGAAACTATGTAAGCCTCAAAAGAAACACAACTGCTGACAAGTGAGAATTTCAGTAAATAAATATATTGCCCACAAGACAGGTAATTACATTTTAAACCACTAATGCCAATAAATGTAATACAAAACACAATGTAGCATGAGTACTGAAAATTTGGATAGCTTGATTGACTTTTGAAATCATTTTTAAGGGTAGTTTATTTTCTTCTTCCTTAGCACGGAAGCATAAAAAATGTACTCAATAAATAAGCAAACGGAAGGACAATCAATCTAATATCAAGGTGACTAGAGAGTTAATGCCAGGTCTCGATTTGTATGCTGACATTCCGGACTACAGAGGACTGAAGGTCAGAGAATCTGGATAATCTTTGTATCAGGAATGCCCTTGAGTTAACAGGGAGAAAGAACCTTCTCTACTCTATACAAAGGGCAGATCTAAAGTTATAGTCCTTCAAAAATTCTATCTAAAGAAAGTTCTGCAAGATTTGAGGAAAGTTTTATCCCAAACTCCAGGCCACACAACATATCCGCACATGCTCAATATCCATCCATAATGAGGAACTGAAATAAATATGCACACCACCTCCAATAGTTTACCAAACTGTTTCTAAGCACAGACGGGTAAATTCAAAATCCTCTCTATGTGATGATAATTTGAAAGAAAAGCAATAGAAGTATAGAAGAGAAGTACATTAGTAGAAAACCTACATATGCCAGGCACATTACCCATCTTATTTAATTTGATCCTTACAACAACCTGCAGGATGTGTGGTACAGGACACGAAGAGGACATGGGCTCTAGGGAGCTAAGAAAATTCCTGAAACTTCACATCTAATTAATTCGTGATAAAGTTGAGATTTGAACTCAGGAAAATCTTCCTCTAAAGATTAGTCATATACCAATGACATCACACTGACTTCCAAATGAAGATGTGTAAAAAAGTGCTCTGAGCTCTTACTAGATATTATATAACATATACATGAGGCAAGTGTAAGTGATATATCTAAATTTAGGTATTGGAAAGAAGTCGCTCTTCATTTAATCTGTAACTAGGACTCAACTGTTCATTTAACAGGTCCTTATAATAATAATTAAATATTCCTTCCTTTGTATTGCATGTGTTTGATGGTTGGTCAGCTGCCTTTGAGTCTTTGGCATTTTATTGCTAATGCTCTGCAAACATGGACAGCCTAAGAAAATGCAGATGGTCCTATGGAACACAAACCATGGCAACATATGGTATGCATTTAATGCTAACAAAGTGTGTTTCTTAACCTCTGGGTGTCGCCCCACCATTCCTTTAAAAGGCTACTCATTTCCAAAAAAAGATTCCATTTCCAAAAACAGGACAACAGGCCCCACATGTGTCGTACGGCCATTCAGATGCACATAATGTGTCTGAATGCCTTTAAGCAAGTGCATTTAACACATGTTTCCTAGCACTATCATATGTAGTTATGAACTGTCCCCCCCCAGATGGTAAGCCCCTTGAGGGCCAGTGTCATGCTTGATATTTCACCTTATTAGCTGTACATGGCAGAGTAACAATACTATCTGTCATGTATATAGCACCACGCAACCTATAAATTGCTCTTATGGGTAAGACCCCTAACTACATTGTGACAGTTGCCACAGCTTCCACATGAGGCTGGCAGAGGCTAAGCAATTAGCTAGAATCACAAACTAATAGATAATGTTTTCCTCTGGCCCATGACAGAAAAGTATTCATTCCTTGCATTGCACTGCTTTTTTTTTCTTCCTCTAAGATTTTATTACAAGAATTAATGCCTATTGATCTTTTTATTAAGATAAATATCATATATTGCTTACATATACATGTGCAAGGCACTGTTCATAGGGCTTCCCATATACTAACTCATCTAATCCTAACACCCCCCCCATGAAATAGATGCTGTTTTATCCCCATTTCACAGATGAGGAAACTGAGGCACAGAGAGATTAATCCATCCAAACTCACAAAACTGGTAAGTGGCAACAGTGAGGTTTGAATCCAGAAAGTCTGGCTCCAGAGTCTGTGCCTATAACTTATTCTGCCTGAATAAGAATCTACAAAGATCCTTGCTCAGGACATGTGAGTGGTTGTTCAACAAGGTGGGGAAATGTGTGTTTACTCCTCTTTATGTGATTTATTTGATTATATTCTAAAACCTTCCTTCATGCCACTAGAACTACATGTAAGTACTATACTAAATTTTCCTGTACTGAAAGCATATGCGATGGTTACCTTCACTGACACATAAAATACCCAAAACAAAATACCCCAAGACTTGAGGATTTTTTGTTCTATGAATTAGAGACATGAAAGGATTGCCTCGGCATCAGAAGTGTTACAAGCTCACATCTGTAAGAATTTCTTGGAGATTTCCATATTTCTTATACAGGAATGTTCCCTGTTTGAAATATTTCAGTGTTCACTCTATATCTGAGTTTGAAAATTATCTAATCCTTTTTAATTTTCCACTACTTTTTCTCCACACATAGGACAAGCACTTGCTTTCAGTATGATGTTTAACACTTTTTATGTTTTTATTTCAGTCAGCTTGAAAACATGCTAGTAAACATGCAAACATATTGTAAAGGTTTAAAATTCGGGGTGTATATACATATATCAACAGGAGTTATGAATTATGTATATCTGAGCCTATATAAATTAGATTTTGAAGAACAAGCATCAGAGTACTCAGGCAGGTCATAATAAGAGATTCCATCTGAAATGTAGAAACTACCTTGAATAAATTATCCATAAGTTAACACTCTCATTACAATGACATATTTATTATTTCTGGGTTGTGATGTTCCTTTAATGCACTCTGATTAACTGTTCTAATGGCACTTTAAGAAATCATTTCAGATTTTTTCCCCATTGAAATTTAGCACACTTTATTTACATTTGAACTAAAATAATTTAAAATAATGCAACATTAAAAACAATCACCCACTTCCCAATGTAGAATACCATTTTCTTCTGCCCAGAAACATTTAATTAAAGCAGGATATAACTTTAGTAATATTTTCACACCGAATGACTCTAAAATTAATAGTCACTTGTAAGACTGTTTAAAAATTGGGAGACTGACAATGAAAACAATCTTAAATGCTTTGTTTATGTGACGAAAAGGAGTGATCCTTTAATTCCCTCACACACATTAAACTGATTTCACAGAGTTTCTGTACTGGTGTTTAACATAGTCAAGTGCTTGAGGTTACAATGAATAAACAATCTTGAGATCTTATTGCAAATGTTTGCAATTTATGATGTAAACTGATTTGTGAAAAAATAACAGGATCCATGTCACTGAAGCCAAAAAGACATTTTTCAGAAATCAAAATAGTTCCGAAATTTGAGCACTGCGTTATATTAAAGTATTACCATCTGAGGATCTACAAAGTTTGTAAGTGTGGGGAAAAACTCAAAATAGATATTTATCAATTCAGCTTCGAGCAAAGGCCTCAGATCTTACCGGGCCCTTCTGTATCATAAGGTCCTTAATACTAATGTCTTGGATAATCTCTTTTAACTCGGTTTTCCCCTGTCAGGGATTTTGTAGCTCGGGAAGGTTTTGCACACCTTGAAAGATGGGGGCGGTGGGGGGGGAGGGAGTGGCGAAATCTCTATTAATTGTTTATTACGATTATTGAGTTTCTACCAAAACGACGTGCATGTTGGGCCTTATTTGAATTTAAAGTGAAGATTCTTCGGACCCTTTCTCAGAGCGACTGTGGAAACCCTGGGTTTGGAATCTCTCCCTCACACACCCAGGCGCCTGCGGGCGAGTTTGGGCGGTGGCGCGGGGGACGGCCCAGGGGGAGCGTGCGTGGGAGGCCGGGCCCGAGGGACGCAGCCCCACCCGCCAGGAGAGGCGGCCTCGGCCCTCGCTGAGTCTCGGGAGAGCGGACACCCCAGACGCTGGGTCCCACAGGCCGCGCCCAGCTCAAGTACCGCCGACCGGGCCAAGAAACTGGCCTTTCTCGCCTGGCCTGGCCACTTCCGCGGGCTCCCGGGCCTTCCCCGCTCCCGCCGGGGCCCCGGCCCCGCGGTTGCGGCGCCCAGCCCACCCGGCTCCTGCTGCCGGGAACGTTCCAGGCCGACCTAGGCCGTGCTGCCGCGCCCCAGTCCTGGTGACCCGGGCCTCGCCTGCCGGGGCCCAGACGTACCTGCTTCCTTTGACCTCAAGCTTCCCCCGAGCTAAGCTGCGGGGACAGGCTGGGTTTCGCGTCGGATGTAGGCTGGACCCGGGACGGAACATCTAACTCCACGGGCCCCAAGTTCTCCCGTGACCTCCGACTTCCCTTGGGGTGCCCGTAGAAATGTCCGAAACCGCATGGGGGGCTCCAGCAGGGTTGCGGCTGGGAGCCTGCGTGTTCGGACCCTTGGGCCCGGCGCCGACGGGAGCTCGCCGGAGGCCACCCCGCCAAGGCGGGCGGCTCGGCGCTGCCGATTCAAGGTGCACCCCGCCCCTAGGCAGATGTTTATTAGGAAAACTAAGGACAGCTAAGAGACCTGTCAACTTGTCAACTAGGAGACTTGCAAGGCCTGGGCGCTGAATACGGCCCAAGTCCTGTTCAGTGGTCTTTGAAAGCTAAAAAGATAAATATAAAGATATAACCCACGTCTACTCAGACGAACAGCTTTGAGTGTGAGAGCTCAACCCCGGAGAAGGCCGGGTGGGGACGACGGGAGCACTACTGGAAGACGCGGGGCTTTGTCGAAGGGGTGAGGAGGGTATGCGTCCTCCGGCCCAAAGAGGGCCCCAAGGGGCACTCAGGACACCCTTGATTATCTCGGAGGATGCCCCCATCCCCAGAACCCGCGCGGAAAAAGAAGGTCCTGTCCCTGGCCTGGCCGGGGCCGCGTCTTCAGAGTCTCTACCCACCCCTCAACAGGCAGCGCTTTCGGGTTTTACTAGTGAGATTTCTTCCGGGAGAAAGGGGCAGGGAGAGGCGGGAGGGAGGGATGGTATCCCCGGTATTCTAAGGACGGCTAGGACCCGGCTTTTCCTAAATAGGGCCCTTGCTTCTACCTTTTCCTAGATTTAACCAACGAAAAATCTGCTTGGGCCAAAGCGCTAAATTGGAGTGTGGAGGTGGGGAATCCGCCCTTCCCAGAGCCCCAATTCCCCTCCGCGGCTTTTACCCACTCCCGAACATTCACTGCTTGCTTGGGGAGGGTCGTCGACCAGGGATCGAGTGTCCATTATGCCACAATTAATCCAGGTAGATTTCGCACCGTGTGATCCCGCTTCTTTCTCCCCAAACTGCTCCCCGAAAAACTTCACGGGTGGAAGTGCATCAAAATGAAGAATGAGAGTTTGTCTTAGGGAGTCTATTTTATCTTATTTTACATATTATCTGTTCCTTTATTGATTTGGTGTAAAATCAATCCGGTTTCTATGCTGGGTGGATGAAAAGGGGGTGGGGGTTGCGCTCAGCGGTATCTAGAGCCACAGAGCCACCATTCTCACGGCCCCTTAATAGCTGCAGGTAGAAGCAGAGGCAAGAGCTTTTCTAAGTTGATGTAGTCGAGAGAGAGAGATACACATTAAACAAAAAGGAAGAAGGAATGACTATCCCGGATAGTTTAATAGTAACAGGAACAAAGATGACGCGAATCCCATCAAATGAAACAATACTATTTTCATTCAATTGATCGCAAAGTGTCTTCAATAACTTGGCACTTATTTAAAAGGTTTAACAGAGGTGAAATCGAAACATTTTGTACCAACAACACATCATGAAATAACAGCATCTTCTTCTGTTTAAAATAACTTAATACCCTAGAAAAAAATATGGCAAATATAAATAACTTTGTTTTCATGGAGAACAAATAGTTACAAAGCTCAACCGCATACCAAAGTTCAGTTAAAAGAGCTTTTCCTCTTTCTTGTAAATTAGAAAAAAAAAAACTAAGGAGGCTTTCTAGTGATTGGGATACAGATTGCTTAGTCCAGGGTACCCCAGTTTAAATAGTTACATGAATTGAAACAAAAAAATTACTTGAATATACACCTTTGTGAGATAAAATGCAAATGTTGAAAGTCAACCATCAGTTCACACATTATAGCCAAAATAAACTTTGTTCGTGTGTATCAACATATTTTACACAAACCTACTGCCTGTATCTAGTTGGGTATTATTTAAGGTGAGTGTGACAGGATAGAGAGGGGGAAATAAAGCAAGGTTCCCAAATAGGACATCAGGAAATCAGCAGGAGGGAATACAAGAAAGGAGGAAGGAGAGGGGACTATCACTGATTGAGCGCCTACTATGTGCCAGGAGCCGTGTGAGGCGCTGTACCTTTATTATTTCATTTGGTCTTTTCTTTTTCCTTTCCCCACATTTTCTGCCTGCCTCCGTCTTCTTGGGACAGAGTGTAAACTTTTTCCCTTCCGACCTTTTTCTTTTGTCCGACAGGATCAAAGACGGGGCAAAAATTATAGATTTCATATACATCAATTTCCAGATGCTTTTGGTATTGTTTTTCATACTGAAGATGAAAATGGAGTAAGTGCATGTGAGTAAAGCAGGGAGCAGGGAGACACCGTCAATGGAATACAAGTAACATGCAAAACCGGAATTTACTGTCAGCAGTCTGGACAGTGCTGCCATAATAATTTCTCAGAGAAATCATTGTCTGTGATAACATTTTTTGTATTAATATCATTTTTTCCCTCTCCTCGTTTTTATACTGTCTTCCCTCTTCTTACTCTTCCATACGTGGTGGTTTTTAACTCAAAGCATCTGATTCAACGTAAAAGGAGGCCCGCCTCTCTTATCAAATTTCTTGTATTAAAGTGAACTTCGCAGAAAAAGGTCAGTTTCAAAACCTGTGAACTTCCCAGCTGCGCACTTTTTAAATCTTAATTCTTTAAATAAGTATACCTCTTCCTTCTGTTTTGCCTTTTTTAGCCCATTAAAAAAAACATACACTTTAAGTTGATACTCCCCCCTCCCCAGTTCTCTCGAGATTCGTCCGGGTTATTTTTCCATATTTTTAAATGTATAAAATACTTTAATTTTTTTAAAATTTGTTTTTGTTCCTTGGTTCTTTCTCCGGTTTCAACTTCTGCCAAATAGCAGTAAGTTCCCTTTCTCTTTTTTCTTTCTGGTTTGTCTTTTCTACTTTTTATTTTTATTTTTTTGCTCATTTTTTATTAACAGGATTTTTATTTCTACGCAAGAGAGTCCATCGTTGCAGCTTTGCCGTGAGCCACACTCCGCTGTCCCAGCGCTCCCTTGTTCAGTCTCTCTCCAGACTTCCCGAAAACTTGCCCCTATGAAGCCGAATTCTACGCCTTGGGTAGATGAATGGTCAGGAGCCACAGAGCTGGTGCGCCTAGTGGGATCCAAGGTCCCGCGCGAAGTCTCGTCCTCCGAGTCCGGGATGTGGAAGGCGGCAAAGGCCGATCAGCGGGGTGGAAAGAGGGTCGGTTCCGGAGGTCCGGAGGGGTTAAACGGAAAAGCAGCGGGGCACGGAGGATTTGCAGGGTGCGTGCCGCGCTGGAGGCGCGACGTTGGTGCTGGCGTTGGCGTCACAGACCCAGGGCGGCAGCGTGCTTTTTGGCTTTCAGTCTGAGATCGGCGATGCTGGAGTTCTTGCTGGTGGTCTTGGCTGCGGCGGCGGCAGCCACCACTGAGGCGGCGGAGGCTGAGTCCGCGGCGAGCGTGGCTAGCGGCAGTCCGAAGGGCGGCGCCGGGAACATCATATAGGGCGCGTGCGCGGCCAGGTGCGGGTGCAGGTGGTGGTGCGCGTGCGCCACGGCGCTGTCCAGCTGCAGCTGCGCCTGAACCTGAAAGGACAAGGGCGTCACGTTGCAATGACTATCCTAGGGTGACAACAGAATAGAAACAGAGCATTAACGGCGTCCAGCTTGGCGAGGGGGAAGGCTGGGGCTGGGGACAGGAGAGGGGAGTTTGGCTGACCTTCTCAGTCTGTTACTGAATCTGGGGCGCCACCGGGATACGCCGGTGCGCCAGAGTCTCTGCAACTCTTCAGCACGCCTTATCTCCCTTGGCCCTAGGGGACTCCTGTCTGCAGGAATGTGGCCGCCCCCCGCGGGAGCTGGGCCCATCAGAGGGCAACATTGCTATTGTGTTAAAACATCGCCCTCCTCAAAATTACAAAATAATTTGGAAAGGCTCTCTTGATGTCATCATACACCTCTTACCCATTAAAGCACTGAAGTACTAACAAGCAAACTATAAAACTTTTCCCTGTCACTTGGGGAAATTATTGCATCTTCATCACAATTGGCACAATTGTTAGTACTTCTAACCTTTACTGCTATAACAATTACCCTTGTTATAAAGCAGATCTTCTCAAAAATGCAGATTCTGATTCAGAAGGTCTGCATTGGGACCTGAGATTCTGCATTTCTAAAAATCTCCCAGGTGGTGCTGGTGCTGCAGGCCTGCAGATCACTTTCTGAGTAGTAAGGGTCTCCTTTTTAGATCCCACTCTCTCTCCAATCATTCTCTCTTGCTTCAAAAGCCTAGCATTGGGATGCTAGCTAGAGTCCTGTGGTGCCAAGAGAGCTAAGATCTCCCTAACAGTAACCGTCAATACATGGGTACACCCGTGTGTCTCCTCAGTCCAGGGTGCTGCCAACTGAGAGCTAATTCTTGACTTCACAGCCCTACCAAGCAGGGGTCCCAGCTGAGGAGGAGGAAGGTCAGGCACTGGTTGGGTAAGGATTGAGCCCTTAGGCTTGGAGAGCAGGAGTGTTCAGAGCACTGGGATTTCCCAGGATTAAATCATTGCTGCAGGCTGTCCTTTTAAAATGTAGTCTTAAAGGTTTCTTTATGCCTAAGAAAGGGATTGCAGAGGCACGGCATCCCTGGGAAGACCAAGGCTTCCCTCTCTACTAGAGATGAAGCTTTGTTTGCAGAGACAGGTTTAAAAAATCAAGTATGAGTTGGAAGTACTTTTATTTATTTACTTTTCTTTTGCCAGAGACATTTAATGTGACTAAGAGGTAGGAAATACCTAGAAAAATATTTAGAAAGTTGCCTTAGAAAACACCTTAGGACTAACCTCTGTAATGGATCTGACAAAATCTTAATCAAAAGGCTTTTCCTTCCTCTCCCCAAGTGCAATCTTTAGTGCATTTTTAAAGGACCAGTTGCTGGCCTCAGGCTTCTGCAGGTTTCCCATGAGGAAAGAAAGGACTAGGCATGTAGGCCTTTGACATTTTATAGGTTTTTAAAGGGGAGTAGATTCACTATATCATCTCAAAATTATTCTTCAACCACATGGACACCAACATGGGACCCAGAGAGAGGGTATATTCAACAATTCAAGCAAAATCCAGGTCTTTTTACAGTTAAAAACAAGATAAAACTGGGCTATACTTGCCTGCTGAAATGGCATCCTTAAAGCACCTACGTTGACATAGGGCGCAACTCTACAAGCTTCAAACTGGCTGGCAGCCCCTATGAGAACACCTGTAAGAAAATGGGGAACAAAACACAATAATGTGAGGTTAATATTTCCAGCACTGTTTTCCAGGGTTCCAAATGATACCAAGACAGAACAAATTCCTTTGGAATTGGACTGTTATCTTCCTAAATAGCTGCCATAATTAAAATAAATGTAATGTACTCCCAAACTTTAGGACTCTCATTAACTGCCTTCAGAGCAGATTTTTAAATAGAGACCATGATAATCTTTCAGAGTTTCTTTCTGACTTTGTATAACAATATTACCCAGTTCTCTTTTTACTTAGAATATCAGATGTCCTTTGAGAAGCATACCTTTATGGAGTTGATTTTCTTGTTTTCTACATTTTGCTCTTCGATTTTGAAACCAAACCTACAAATTGGAAAAATAAAATAAAACCTAGATGTTATGAACTCCTTTAATTACCAAAGTACAATGAAAAAACGTAGTGTTTTAGGCAAGGATTGAGAGATATAGCAAGCAATATTTGAATTATAAAAACACTCTCAATTTCCAAAGTCAAATAATGTAAATGAATGACAAAAGTAGATTTCATAGACTTTTGCAAGATAAATTGTTTCTTGATAAATTACTATTAGTCCTGGTTTCATCTTTCTACATTATAGAGTCCCCAAGGCCTAAAAGTCTCCACGATACCTGATACTAAAGTGATAATGGGTTTAGATGTTTGCCCAGTAAGACCTGAGAAGAATGGGCTCATTAATAGCCTGTAATATTAATTAGCTTCATCTTCAAGAAAAACCAAACACCAAAGCAAATAGTGACTCTGTTTTTTTTTGGCGGGGGGAGATAAGAGTGGGGGAAGAGGTAATTAGTGCCATAAAAGCCTCACTACAAAGAAGTTTAGGATTTCTCTGTTCCTCTGTGCAGCAGAGTGTAACACAGTAGCAGAATAATTGTGCCATTATCATGATAATCTAATTTGCTTCTATAGAAAAAAATCCACTGCTTACATAAGGGTAGTAGAAAATAACCCTAAAATTTAAAGAAAGGTATGAAAAAAATAAAGACCAGTAATAAAGTTCATTTCTTATGAGAAAAAAACAACAACAATAGTTTGTGTAAAGGGGAAGGTAGGAAGGTATGAATCAAGTAACTCCTGGAAACTGTCTTCTCCCAGATATTACCTTCTTAAATAAACTTGCCAACTTTTAGAGGCAGTATGACAGATTTTTAAAAATTCATACAAAGCTTGCTTTTACACTCCAATCATACAGCATTATGTTCCAATAATACAGCATATTGACTGATTCACAAATTAAGGCTTGAAAAAAACTATAAAAGAAAAATATTGCTTCAGAGCTTTTTCTTGTTTTTGAAAGCAAGTGTCATAGTCAATGTAAATCTTCAAAAATTCCCCTGCCATTTAGTGTAATAGAAGGGGAGATTTCATGCCAGGGTGGCATCCTTTGTATAACTCACATGGCCTGAGGCTTCTTGCCTCTTTTTTCCCCCGGAAGAGTTGGAACTGAGATACTAATGCTCATAACTGTAATAATTATCATCGTGTCTTTAAGGGGTTGCTGAGTCTCTAGAGACTTCAGTACACACAGCAAAGCAGCAAAGGCTTAAAAAGGAAGAGCAGAGCCTTCTATTGACGGCTGTGATGACCAAGGCAGCCTATTATTACTTTTCCGCTTCAACGTGACTGCTCTGTTTTTGTCCTGATCCTATTACAAGATGCGGAGAAGCCCCATAAGAATTGCATAGTTTGCTGCAGATGGTGGTCTCTCCGCCCAGAGACCCCGGGAGTATCTGTTACAGTGATACTTTGTAACAGCTGCAGATGTTCAGGCCTAAAACTGCTCCATGTGTTCAAACAAATAATGACCATCATTTTCTCCTATTTTATTATTTGAGCGGAAATACAATCTGAAACATTTAAATGTTTTCTCCATAAAAGTAGAAGGATATCTATGCATATATATATATATGATTTTCTACCTTGAATGCCCCCAAAGCCTATTGCCATTACTTTCACCCCCACAACCAGTAAGAAGACAAAAAATAAAAAAACAAAAAACCTGCTCCAATCCTAACTTCATCATGTAAGGCACTTGTTGGGTGTTGGACTGTGGGAATGCCAATATTAAGATAGTGAGTTGTTTTAAAATCAAGTTTCTGTAGGTTCAGGTTTGCTGTCTTGGTTAAGTGAGGGAACAAAGAGTGACCAAAATGCATTTATTTCTCTACTGTTTTACACACAGTTTGAGATCGACTGCTAACGGCAAACTGTAAATTTCCACACTTAACAGTTGCTAATTTTCTTTATAGTCTGTACATCTATAAACCTAATTGGCATATCCGCTTGGCAACCCTAGACCCCGAGCAGGCCCTCAAGGAAAACCAACTCAGGCGAACAAAATATTCGTTGTAACTTTTAAGGCATCCAGAAGATAAAACGTTTTCTGTGGGATTTTTTTTAAGGCTTATAAAAGTAGGCCCATTAGGATTAAACCACATTAAAGGCATCGTAAGGCGAGGGGGGGTGTGTGGTTTATAGAAACTCTGGGAGCAAGCCCAGCACAGCTTTCTTCTGCTGGGAACATATGTTGGGATGGGGTGGGGGTAGGCTACAGGACTAAGATTTACTTTGGAAAATAAGACCTCTAGTAAAGATATCCCTTCCCTTCTCACCTCACTCCAGACTCTTGAACCCGTGCCCTCAGTGTGTGTCTCCCAAGCTGCCTCTCTAACCCCCGAGTGCCCCTCCTCCACTCCCCGGGCCCTGCCTTGACCTCCTCACAGCTGGATACCTGCACTCGGGCTTCGGACAGCCCCAGCCGTTGGCTCAGTTCCTCGCGCATGAAAGCGTCCGGGTAGTGGGTCTCATCAAAAAGCCTCTCCAGTTCGTTGAGTTGTTCCAGAGTGAAATTGGTCCGACTTCGCCTCTGCTTGATTTTGGTCTGGCCTTCGTCCTCCATCCCTTTCGCATCCTCTTTGCGATCCTTCAGCTCTGGGGACACTGGAGGGGGCACCACAGATAGAGCCACGGGTATGTCCACGTGCGCACACAGAAACACACACACACACACACACACACACACACACGGACAAAAACAACACAGCAAATCCTGTTACCAGATTTGTCTCCAAAAGGATGGAGGATCCTGCCCCCTCCTGGAGTTCCTGGCCAGTCCCTCACCCTGTCCTGAGGAAGAGGATTCTGGAGACGCGAAAAGATCAACTCTGGGCGGCCGCCTGCCCCCGGCTATTCACCCACTCACCCCTTCGCAACTGTAGCCTCAACTCATCTCCTCACTGTCCACTCCACCGTCCCCTGCCCTCCCCCGCCAACCCCAAAACCATTCCACTCAACCTCTCTCGCGCTCACCCTCTCGCACGCACAGAATCAAAAGCACCGCGCCCGGCCAGACACAGAACCCGGTCAGGGCAGAAGGGCGCGTCGAGGCCATGCGCTGGCCTCTCACCGGCTATTCCCAGAGAGCCGGGCCATTCTCAGGCCAGCTCCGGCACCGCTGGCTCTCTGTTTCTCTCAAACTTGCTGCTCTAATTTGGGAACAATTGGGTCCAAGGGTCGCAGCGGCTGAACAAGACCCGGGTGCTGAGCGGTACCGGGATCCGCATCTCAGGGCTTTCGATGCTGACCCAGGGCTCAAGCCTAACCCTGCGGAAGGCCCACGGGCGGCCAGGCAGTCCCTATCCCCCCTGCCGGACACTGGAAGCCTGAGCAGAGGCGCCCACGCCATGTTGACTGCCTGAAGGGCTTGCGGCTCACGCCAGGCCAAAAGGCGAGAGGTAGAAAACTAGCTTCGCGAGGCGCGCGAAATAGACCGCTGCCTCTGTTCTCTCCTTCTTCCTCCTCATTGGAAAGGCGGACTCGACCCTAAATGCTTAAACCCACAGAGATCAACAGGTTCAAGCGGAACATTCGTGATCCTTGGTTTCTATTGGTTGCTCAAAGCCTTTTCATGCATCCAGCAGCTCGGTTGTTTAATAAAATATGCATTTTTTTTCGGCTTTGGATTTGCACACATCCGTTGCTACTTTACTGTCCTTCCTTCTCCTCCCTTTAAAAACAGGAGCTCTGCGAATGTGAGCATACAGAGTCACCCGAGGGATAGGGATATATATGTGAATATATATATATATATATATATATGCCAAGGGGCAGTGATCAGGGGAGCCCATATCAACATAAGCTGCCCTCTGGAACCTTCATCCTCTGCGCCTGAGTCGGAGCCTTGGGTTTTTAAGGAGTCAAAGCTGAGTTTGGATAGTCGAGAGGCTGTTTGCAGTTATTCCTAGCCCAGGATCCCGATCAGCATGGGTGTTAAAAATCATTTCCGGAAGAGCCGGCCTGCAGAGAAATTAATACTTGTCCTGAGCTTGGAAATCAACAATCCCAGGACTGTGTCTGCCCGGGTTCAGACCCTAACCGCGCGATGCGGCGGGCTGGTGTACCCAGGGCCTGGAGCTGCAGACTCACGCCCGGGAGTGAGGTCTGACAGTTGTGCCATCATTTTCCAAATTTGGGAGGATCTGCTACCTGGTCTGGGGGAAGAAGAGCCTCTAGATCCCAGCCCAGTCTAGCATTCTAGCTATGGTGATCTTAAGTGTTGCCCGCATTTCTTGTACTCAGAGTTCGTTTTATGGACATTTGTCCTTCAGCCGGGGAGGAAGCAGATAACATTATAGCAAACATTCGGAGCCAAGTTAATAAGAAAATATTTGCACAGATATTGTAATGAAATTTAAATATGAAAACACATCCTTCAGATTCTACCAAAGGGTTGAGAAGGCTTTGTCTATTTCGTGTCATCCACAGTGGATGCCTCTCAAACTTTTGGAGCTTCAAAGAGAAAGATGTCCACATTTCTACTTGATTAATAGACTTAATAGACTCTATTTCGCCCCCAAATTTCCATTTATTGCCCTAAACAGGAACAGACCGTGTTATAAACAACTTAATTGCTTGCTTAAATATGTGATTCTACGCATGTCACATATTTTCTTAATTGGAAAAATATGGCAGCACACCAGTTACTGCAGGCACCAAGTGCCAGATTAATTTTATTGTTGAACTCTTTTAAATTGGTACAGGACGCTCCACCATTTAGATAAAGCCATTTCCTAACACTTTGCTGGCACCAAAGGATTCCTCACCACCCCCCTCCGACAAAACCAGAGTACTAAGTGATTCGAAACAGCAATGTAATTGTGTAAATATCGAAAAACCAACCAAAAAAAAAAAAAAAAAAGGAGCCTTAACGCGTCTCCAGAGAGAAACAGCCTAGCCTGCTTGGCCCTGTTTAATCTTAACAGCTCAAAGAGAATGAGAAGTTTTGACCTCCAAGATCCGAGAAGCCAGGATCTTCGTCGAGTTCGAGTGGATCTCAGCCGCGGCCCGAAACCCTGGGGCTACCCGAGGGTGAAATCTCTCTCTCTCTCCTCTCTCCTTCCTCTCTTTTTCTTTCTTTCTCAGGCCTAGGAAAGGGGCTCCCTCCAACTAGGCGCTAGATGCGAACCGTAATCCCGCCGCCTGGCCCAGCTGCTGTCAGCACCCCCGCCGCAGCCGGGCCCAGCGAACTTCCCGATCCTCCCGCTGGCCGTCTGGGCTGCCGGCCCATCCTCCGGCTGGTGAAATGCGCTACAGTGGAATGGGAATAGCGGGAGCATCTGAGAAAGACGCGCTCAAACCCCACGCCCCCCGTCTTCACATACACTCGGACCCCACCCACGGCCGTGCACACCACCGGACTTCCACCCCCCTCCATCATCACTCCAGCTTCCAAAGCTGGAGTCCAAGGGCCCTCTCCGCGTCCCGCCCCTCTCCCCGCTGGGCCTCGGGGTCCTCTCCCGCCTGAGAGGAGTCAGGAAGGCGGGAAGGGGAATCGCGGCTGGGGGTTTAGGCCGTTACCCTCGGTGAGCCGCGGGCTGCCCGGCTCCCTGCTTCTCTCAGCGGCGCCCATGTCCAGCTCCCGGACGGGAGAGCGCCCTCCTCCAGCTCCTCCGCCTGCTCCTCCTCCTCCTGCACCTCCTCCGCCTCCTCCGCCTCCGCCTCCGCCTCCTCCTCCGCCGCCGCCTCCGCCGGCCGCCCGGACTGCCGGGCTGCTGCGGTCGTCGCGGCCCGGCTCGGCGCAGCCCGTCGGCTCCTTGGTCCCGCGCAGCGGCCCGCTCTCCAGCACCTCTCGGTACGTGATCGCCTCCTTCTTCTCCTTCACTTTCTGGTCAAAAGACTTAGAGACGAACGCCGTAAGTTCTTCCATCGCCGCCGATGCCGGTCAGCCCCGCGCTCAACCTCTCCCAGCCGAGCCCCGCTCTTTTTTTCCTTCTTCTTTTTTTACTGCTCCAGCCCCCCCAATAATAACACATCAATGGGGCAGGGGGTGGGGGAGGAGCTGGAGGAGGAGGAAGAAGAAGAAGAAGAAAAAGAAGAGAAGAAAGAAGAAAGAGGAGGAGAAGTAGGAGAAAAAGAAGTAAGAAGAGGAGGAGGAGGAGGAGGAGGAGGAGGAGGAAGAAGAAGAAGAGGGAAGGGGCGGGGGCCGCCGGAGGGAAATGGGAACTGATGCTTCCCTGCCGGAGCGCGCTTGTTCAATGTTAAGATCTTTGACAATTCTTCCTGCGGAGAGTTCAGATCTGATAGCAACGCTGCGCTTGAAGTCACTATTTATACTTCGCAAAGGCGGCCCCTTGTTCTGAGTAAATTACCTCCCCTTCGCAACTCGGAGGGAGCCCCTTCCTGGGGAAGCACCCGCACCACTACCTGGGGGTGGGGGAGTGGGGGTTGGGAGGGAGGAAGAGAGGGAGAGAGGGAGAGGGAGAAAAAAGAGAGAGAGAGAGAGAGAGAGAGAGAGAGAGAGAGAGAGAGAGAGATTGAGATTGATTGAGGCTGGAGTCCAGGCAGGCTGGAGCTGGAGTGGGAGGGCAGAGAAGGGGACGGGAGGGGGCGGGAAGAGGAGGCCGGTCCCAGGCCGTCCGGGTTTTCAGATAGCCTCGGCCGCCTGTGCTCCTGGCCATTAATCCAGGATTGACGAGAATCCCTAATTAATTTAATTAGGCGTGGATTTTGCGTTGGTGTCACAATTCAGTTAAACACTGGGGAGCTGAACCTACTCCGCCGGGGCGTGGCCAAGAGGAAACTGACAAGTGCGCGGCGGCTGGAGTCAGTCCGGTATCCCGACTCCGCATCCCACCCCACAACCTCGCACCGCGTCAGGGTGCAGCGCAACTGCTCCTCCCCGCCTTGCTGCCGGGCTTCCTTGACCTGCGTCAGGCGCCCGGCACCCCAGTTCCGTATCCTGACCCTGTGTCCCAATCCTACATCCTCGCTCCTCCCACCCTACAACCCACACAGCCCGGCAACCTGGGTTCACAAACCTGCCCAGAGTCAGGGTCCTTTACGGCTTCCCAGCCCGGCGCGGCTCCTTAAGGAGGCTTCCCGGCTCGCAGCCTGAGCTGAGTCTGGGTCTTCACTAAGCTCGCCCCGGGGAGTTTGTGATTCACCCCACTACTCGCGCCCTGGAGCCCAAGCCGACACCTCTACAGACAAACCCAACTCGTACGGGCCAGTCTATTTAACATATTTCCCGAGCAGCTGTTCCCTGACAGATTCCATTTTAAAGTGTTTCCTTAGCGCCTGGTCAAGGGCAGTTTGACTTCGTTCCCTCTTTGAGGTCTCAGGATCCTGACCCCTTTTCCCTTACAACTCCCTGCACCCGGACCCCTCCCACAATTAACTACAGGAGTTCTTCTTTAGTACCCTCAGAAACATTCTAGTTGATTTCCTAATTTTGAAAAGCAAATTATTTCCTCCCTCTTTGAGTTTGAAAAAAAGTCACGTTAAGTTTACACTCCATCTAATTTTACTTATCATGGACTATTCAAAAAGAGGGTCACCAGGAGAAAGGTTTCTCCCTCTCTCTCTCTCTGTCAAAGCCACAATTTAAAATTTTATTCCTGGACTATTTTCATCGAAATAGTTTGTTATATGGAAGTAACATCTATATTACTGAGTCATTTGTACTGTGTAGGACAAAGCTTGCAGTGAGCAGTGTGGCCATGTATATATCTCACACAAGAATATTTACATAGGAAAGTTATAATTACTTGAGTCTACAAACAAATATATCTCTTCAAGTGTGGTTTGGGGGACATTTTCAAGTAGTATGAATATTAGTGCAGGTTTTCTTCTGATGTTAAAGGTAACTTGTTCATCTTCTTGGATCTGATACTCTCAGTAAAAATAAAAGCAACTACAGAACTTTGATAGGTATACTTCTGCCCATCGGTTAAGGCATGAACACAAAGTTAACAGAGAATTTGAGAACTGTCATCAAAGCAACCTGAGTCATTTGTAAAAAGAGAAAACAATTATAACAATGTATTAATGGTTCTAGAATATATACAAATAGAGGCTGTATGTATCTTTGTCATACTTTACTACTCTTCAGATGAAAATGTTCACATTTAGTGAATTTAAGGAAAATGAAAATCATACTTTTTAGAATATTACTTTGCCTTTTTTTCTTTTGAATTCTGAAGTTATCCTTTGTTCTTCTTAAAACATTTATTGCTGCATTTAGGAGAAATAATTAAAATCTTTAAGTTTCCAGTAGCAATAGCTTTTAGGTATTAATGAATTACATGAGTGCTTGCTTCTGTTTTATCACACTGCAAAAGAGACTCAAATACTCACATTTTCCAAAGTTATATGAATTTAGAAACATGATTTTATACTTAGTCTTGGTTTACTACTTGTAACCACTTCAATTCTGATATTATCAGAGAGGAATAACCATAAATCTTTAATCCTTTGTGAAAATCCATTTTTCAGGTTATTTAGCAGAATGACCAGGAACGGGGTCAGCTAAATGGATGTGGTGCTCAAAGAGCTCTGAAACTGAGGTGTTAAATACGTATTTACAAACAGCTCCAACATAACCACAGTTAGAAGTCTGGCAAGGGATCAGGAGACTCACTAGCTACTTTTTAAATTCCATCTACTACTGAGCTTGAGGGAAAGATCACCATTTCAAGGGTGATCAGGGAAGGCTCAGACACAATCATCGTGTAATTCACACCAAATTGATTTTCCCATAGATTTTCCTGGCATATTGGCTTTTTGTATATATTTAGGAATAGTGGTGTTAATATCAGATGGGGCTGTGAGAAATCTTCAGTGTCTCACCACAGATTCCCACTGGCCCAGGGGAAGTTTAGTTAAAAACAACATCAACAAAGTTTTTTTAAAATCATATACTAATAAATGCTCATGAAGTTCTAATGATGTTTCATTAGATAAAAAATATTTTCTTGAGACAGGGTATTTCAAAATGTAGTTTAGGTAAAAAAAAAAAACATTGAATAACGTTTAGTTGACAGCCTGCAGACAGATACAGGAGTTCCAATAAAATTCAGGACCCCATCAGGCCCCCCAGCTCTTGAATTATTTAAAATAAACATGTAGTGTAGTAGTTAAATTTTAAAATGGTCCCTCGAAACTGGTTATTTAAGGTACAGTCATTTATTTATTTATTTTTTAGGCATATTCTTATTTATTTATTTATTTAAAGATTTTATTTATTTATTTGACACAGAGAGAGAGAGAGAGAGACAGTGAGAGCAGGAACACAAGCAGGGGGAGTGGGAGAGGGAGAAGCAGGCTTCCCGCCGAGCAGGGAGCCCGATGCGGGGCTGGATCCCAGAACCCTGGGATCATGACCTGAGCCGAACGCAGACAATTAACGACTGAGCCACCCAGGTGCCCCAAGGTACAGTCATTTATGAGCAATATATTTGTGGAGGTGATTTTCACCCTCTCAAACCGTCAGCGCAAAACTAGCTTGGATATCATATCAGTTGTTGTGAATGAGCTGGTTCTCACAGTCGATCCAAACCAAGGCCAAGAGTTTATTCACCTCCTTTCCTTTTCTTACAGGTAAATAATGTAGTATGAGTTACAGAAAATGCTGAATCGCTGTAATTTCTATTGGTTTAAATAACAAAAAACCTATTTATTGAATTTCTCTTTCAGAAGAAACCTCGTCCCCCTGCCCCAGGCAGCCTTCTCCCCTTCCTCCACCAACCAGTTAACTTTAATGTGGGAAACTAATTTGCACCCAACCTGTGAATGCCTTCACCTTCAGGGTAGAAGAAACACCGATTTTAATGCATTTTTGCAAATAAATCATTAGAGTTTAATCACACACGACTCTATATAGACACAGTCCCATGATTTATTATCGTTGGGCTGATTTCCTCCTCCCTGAGTGAGATAACCAATTTTGCTACGTGTGGTGTCTTAAACATAACTTCCTACGATGCAGATTTGTTTACTGATTATCTAAGGCGATAGCGACGATTACTAAGGCAATAACACTTTTCAGTCTCCACCTTTATTGCTTTTTGGGAACAAGAAAATCAAATAAGCAAGCACGCAAACCCAACACCAAACAAAAAATTGGCGGCGTGACAATCTACTCCTTCGGCACTCCTCTAACTCCTGGCAGCCTCTATCGATGCACTCGGAAGCTCGGCTGACGCTGCCTGGCGCTGGAACCAGGAAGGCGGTGAGCTTAAACTGAAGCAAGTTCGGAGAACGGCAGCGGCGCCCAGATTTGAAGGAACGTTTCTTGGTCTGTGGCGCTTGCAAGTCCACGGGAGGCGTGAGGCCGAAGGCCGCGACCCAGGTGATGCCGGTATCTGGAGCCCGGGAGGCGGCGCCTGCGGGCGCAAGGTTCCGAGGCCCTGCTCCGGCGAGAGGCGGCGCGGGGCCTGGCGAAGTCCGCCGGGAAGGCGGCGTGGAGTGCGGTTGGAGGGGGTGGGGGGTGGTGGCCGCGAGGCGTGCGGAGCGGCGCAGTACGCATGCGCCCCGCACCTGGCGCTTTCTGACCCCTGAAGTCCGACCTGGGGCCTTCGGGTGGTGGGTTGCTGTAGAGTAGTGCGCGGTCGCAGGCCTCAAGCTAGGCCTTCTGTCTGGTGGTGGTGAGGGAGAGTTAACTAGCTCTTCGTTCCCTACACAACCCACACCTCCATCCGCATCCCCAGTCCCTGGTCCTCGATCACTGCTTTTGAGTTTCTGTGCTCATCTTGCAGTACGTGGTTGGTGCTTCGTCACTAGCTATAGGTAGGGTGGAGCAAGAGGGAGGCTGCAGCCTGGTGCATTCTACCCCACTCACTCTGCTGTCGGTGCTTGAGATCCACCTCTTTCACTCCCTATCCCCCTTCCTGGCTCGCACTCTTGCTGAGAGATAGGTGGTGCTGGGTGAGATAGATTTTCTAACTTCCTGAACATATAAATATACTCGCACTAAACGCTCCCCATTTCCTTGACTTCAGAATTTGTGGCCTTGTGGTCATATTACTACCCTTAGGGGCTACCTTAAGAGCACATGGCTACCCTTAAACTCTGTTTACTTTGGTGAGAGGTTATAATGCACTATTTATACATGTTGCTGACTCATGATTTTAGGTCAACCTTAACATAATTTCTACCTCAGGGGTTATATATATTTAAATGTACACTGGAAACCTAAATTTTTTTGTTACTGCGTTTTCAGAATTAGCACCAACCTATTAGAGTTTCAACTAACTAGGTACTGGGTATTTACATAAATTTAGTATCTTTTGCGTTACAAAAAAGTATTCCAGCTGTCATCTTTGAACGTAGACATAAAAGCTCTAAGTGAAGAGGATATGCAGAATTCTCAGGTTTAAGGATTTGAACAGATATGACAGGTGCAACCTTGTGGGGAAACTGTGTATCCCTTCTAGCCTTAGAGTTGTTACGTTCTTAAGTAAGAGAGCTAAAAATCTTTGAAATAGAAAAAAAAAAAAATAAAGGCAGCTGGTACCTATTAATTGGCCTTACCGATTCCACCAGTCTTAGCAGAGAGTTGTGTTATGAGTTGGAAAACTTCTGTAATGACTTTGTTACAGTAGATATATAGATATATTTTCTGCTTTCATTTTCAAACCATTGGGGAGAAATTCTTACGACTGGTAATGCTTTTTAAAAAAAGATGCTAGTCTACAAATTTTTAGTTATGATAGGAGTGTTTTTGAGAATTCTGTATCTCTTTTGAATTTTGCTGTGTTACCTTAAATTAGAATTTTATCACAGATCTTTCTCTGCTTTTGCATGGTTTTGTACTTATTTGTGGATTTCTTCCTATGCTAAAATGGTATTAACCTCACTTTTACTTTACCTCTTTGAGGTGGATTTCCCATTGACATGACTGTTCTTTTTTTTAAGCCATGTGTCCAAGATTTAAAAAGTATAGTTTGATATACTAATGAATGAATAGTGGAGAAATAATTATAAACTGTCATGTTCTCTAGGAATCTTTGTTCTCTCTAACTGCCCGTTTTCTGAAAAAGGCTAACTGCTTCTTGTTAAGCAGAGGAACTACTTGTGTATGCCTTTGAGCTTTCTTTTGAATAACCACATCTTGGCTTCATGTCTTCAGTCAGTCACTTAAACTTTACAATGAGATATTTTTGTAAATGGATGTTCTGCTGTAGTTGTTACCTGTCCTGGTTTCAGTTTTGTAGTGGGAGTATTTGGGTGAGGTTTGCAACCATGAGACTGTAATCAGGGAGTACTAGAAGACAGAGTGAGGACAGAAAACCAAGAGCTTTAAGAGTTCTGTACCTGTAGTTGCATTTTCTGTTTACAGGTAGATTGAAAAATTGTTAGCTTGTGGGGCTCCTAAAAATCTCTGCTCAGTTCATTATTGCCCTTATCCTGGGGGAGTGGGAGAGGGAGAAGCAGGCTTCCCGCAGAGCAGGGAGCCTGATGCAGGCCTCCATCCCAGGACCCTGGGGTCATGACCTGACCTGAAGGCAGATGCTTAATGACTGAGCCACCCAGGCACCCCAAAAAGACAATTTTTGGATCCACCTCTCATTTGCTTTTGCTCAGTTTTCTGAATAAGTATTTGAAGTTAACTATAATAAAGAAATGTAGTGGGCTTTTGCAGTCTCTTAAGATTGATTATACTTCAGAGTAATTTTTCTGAAGTGTAAATATACTACTTGAAAATACAGTTTGGTGACATGGATTTTAAACTTTTTTTTTTACTTAGTGTCTCTAAGGAAGGGTTTTGTATCTACCATTAACTTTTCTGGGTTAAATGTAATCATTCTTCGATTATGGGTGAATTATGTTGTTTGAAATTAAAACAGGAAGATTTATACCCACCTCCTATTCTCTTTTTTTCTCCATTCAACAAGATACATAATAAGATCTGTGTCCTTTTCTTTCTAATTCTTTATGCTTTATATAGGGACTTAGTAAGCTGGGCAAGAAAGGAGAGTGGAAATAACTGTAGATACCTTAGAGCAGTGGTTTTCAAACTTTCTAGTTTTGGATTCCTTTACACTCTTAAAAATTATTGTGGACCCCAAGAACTTTTATCTACGTGGACTCTATCTATAAATATTGCCCTACTAGTAATTAAATGAGCAAATTTTAAAATATTTATTAATCCACTTAAAAATAATAAGCCCATTACATGGTAACATAAATAACACATTTGATATGAAAAATAACTACATTTCCAAAACAAACTTAGTGAGAAAAGTGGCATTATTTTCCACTTTTGCAACTCTCTAATGTCTGGCTTAATAGAGGACAATTGGATTCTTATATCTCCTCCTGCGTGCAATCCATCGTGATGAGTTATTTTGATTGAAATATATAAAGAAGATCTGATTCACAAAGATATGGTATTGGAAAAAGAAGTATTTTAATAGCCTTTGCACATAATTACTTCTTTGATACTACACCAAAACTTGACAAGTAGTAGTTTCTTTCTTTCTTTCTTTTTTTTTTTAAGATTTTATTATTTATTCATGAGAGACAGAGAGAGAGAGGCAAAGGGAGGAGCAGGCCTGATGCGGGACTCAATCCCAGGACCCTGGGATCATGACCTGAGCTGAACAAAGGCAGACGCTTAGCTGACTGAGCCACCTAGGTGCCCCTCAAGTAGTAGTTTCTTAAAAGTTGGTTGTAATCTGGTATTTGAAACCATGTCAGTGACTTCATAGTCTATCACATTAAAATATGTAGGTTTGTCTTGCACTGTGAGTGAATTTTTTTTTTTACCCATGCATGATTCTGTGAGATCCTGAATTGGCCTATGGGAGAACAGTGGTTCACTGAGTTATGCATACCTTCTAAATTTTGACAGTCTTTATTATGTAATTTAAAAAAATTCACATCTCTTAATATCACCACTGATCTCAACAGAGAAATCTTCAAGTACTGACTGGGAAGCCACTCTCGTGGTGGATACAAGTTATCCTAAATTCTCACTTTTGCTTGAGAGCTCAAATTTTATCATTGGCAACAAATAATGTCAGTTTTCCTTGAAATGAAAGACTCTTTTCATTCAGTTTTGGGCAAATGTCTGCCTAATACCCAAGTCTGAATAGTCATAGTTCTTTAAAAATAGTGTTTCATGATAAAAGCTAGTTCAATTTGAAATTCATTTGTATAAACACTTTTTCTCAAAATAACCATTATTCTTTAGTATGCAGTAGCGGGTAAGTGTAGTTCCCATTTCATCACACAGGATATTAAAAAGATGTGTGCTCAAGGGTTGAAATTTAATGCAATTAATGATTTTTATTGTTTTATCAAGGACATTCTTAAGTGAAACTGGCTTAAAAAAATTTCTTTTAAACTGTGTGTTGCCGTGAAGAATATAATGATACTAGTGAAGTTTGGTGCCATTGCCTTGATTCCTGTTAAGGCACCTGCTGTTTTGCCTGCTATTGCTTTTATTTTCTTCATCAGTACAAAAGTCAACACAGGGAAAAGGTAAATCATGTTTCAGTGTTAGAGTGAAGATAGTTTTGACCTTTTAGATCGCCTGAAAGGGTTTTAGAAGGACCCTCAGGGGTCTATGGACCCCATTTTGAGAATTTCTGTTACACTTCTAGCACAAGCTAGAGGGCAAGGATTTTTGTCTCTTGTTCCCTGATGTATGTCTTATACCTAGGTCTGCTATCATCCTGAGACTTTATACCTATCTCTAGTATTAGATTTTCTGACTCTGGATCATCTTTGTTGGTTTACTTTCTCCTTTTGGTAGAGCACATCCTCTAGTAGCTTCCTAAGAAACGGTGAGTGCAAGGTGTAATTTTGAGATTGCATATTTGAACGTGCCTTTATTCTTTTTTAAAAAGATTTTATTTATTTATTTGACAGAGAGAGACACAGCGAGAGAGGGAACACAAGCAGGGGGAGTGGGAAAGGGAGAAGCAGGCTTCCCGCTGAGCCGGGAGCCCCATGTGGGGCTTGATCCCAGGACCCTGGGATCATGACCTGAGCAGAAGGCAGACGCTTAACGACTGAGCCACCCAGGCGCCCCGAACATGTCTTTATTCTGATCTCTTATTAGATCAGTGATTGGGCTGGATATTGAGAGGTTGAAAGTCATTTTCACTTAGATATGTGAAGGCAAGTCTCTTTTTGTTTTCTGTGTTGCTGTTGAGAAGACTTTTGTAATTACCCCATTTTTTTGTTGCTGTTGAGAAGCCTTTTGTGATTACCCCATTTTTTTCTCTTAAGAAGTTTCTAGGATTTTTATATGGATGTTGTCTGAATTTTTTGGAGATATGTGTGGTATATATCTATTTTTTTTTTTAAAGATTTATTTATTTTAGAGAGCTCGCATGTGAGCTGGGGGAAGGGTAGAGGGAGAGAGAGAATCCTCAGACTCCCCACTGAGTATGGAACTTTAGGTGGGGAGGGGACCTCAGTCCCAGGAACCTGAGACCCTGAGCCCCTGAGATCCTGAGCTGAAACCAAAAGCTGGCCACCTCACCGACTAAGCCACCCAGGTGCCCCTGGTGTATATCTTTTATTAATTCATTGTCCTGGGGATTTAAAGCAATCAATATCTTTCAGTTCTAGAAATTCTTTTGAATTGTTCTTTGGGTATTTTTCTTTATCTCTTTTCTGTGTTCTTTTTTTATGGAATGCATATCGATTGGATATTGGACTTTCTGGATTGATCCTCTTTTGCCTCCTCTTTTTTATCTTTTTCTTTCTACTTTCTGTGAGTCTTTTGACCTTATCTTCTAACCCCATTGTATTTTTTATTACAAATTATCATTTGTTTAAAGCTTTCCTGTTCTTTGGGTGTTCCTCCTGTTCTTGTTTGCTGGATCATCTTCTGTTTCTGAGGATAGTAACAGTAATTTTTTTCTGCTTGTTCCTTGTTTACTACAAGTTGCTTTTTTTCTTTCTGTTTTGGTTTCTGTCTCTTATGATAAAGGCTTTCATCACGTGACTAGTTATCTTTTGTTGTATAATCGCTAAAAAGTTTAAAAAACTTACAGAGAAAAGTTTACTGTTTAAGGTTTGGGTTTGGTAACTGGTGGGCATGGTTATAGGGTGATTGGATAAGGGCCTGGCCTTTTTTGGGGGGGGGACCTTCAAATATTTATATACCTTTTTTCAACTACTGTTCAGGTTTTGCAGAGAATCCTCTGCCAGAATTCTTGGATCCAAGCTCACGGAGTGCTGCAGTATTTACCATTAGATTGAAGACCTTCACTTTCCTTTAACTTTTAGTTTAGCATCTTTCTGCCCTCTTTTATGTGCCCCTGGACCTGTGCTTCATTGTTTCATTATTTTCTTAAAAAACCCCACCTTTCCTGCTGGGATTGGGGAGGAGTAGTCACTTCTCTGGTTTGGGTGGGGGAGGGGGCTTGGGAGATTACTTCTTTTACAGATTTTCAACTCATTCTCTGTGTTTTAGTCTCATGACCTGTTGTGCCTGCTGTGGTATTTGGTGTCTCAAATTCCTGAGCCTTTCTGATTTTTGCTGTGTGAATTGGCTTTTCACTTGTTGGAATTATCTGCAGTTGTGTGATATTCAACTTTCTTAGCTCCAAATCCGCCATCTGGTTTTCATTTGCTAAAAATTTATTGACATATCTTGTCTACTGTTACTGTTGTTTTCTCTTTTAGTCTCTTAATTCTTGTGAATTTATACTTTTTTATCCTTTCACTCTCATTTTAGTATTTTTTAACCAGATAATAAGATTATAATAAAAACTCATCTTAAATGGTTATTTGTTGGTTAAGAAAATTCATAACTGTCTAAAGATGAAAACAAGAAAGGAAGGAAAAGCCAGGAAATAGGAAAACTTAGGTGATTGTTATAATTCAATTATGTACACATTCTTTAATGGAAACATACATACACACAGATGTTATATATCATATATATGTGAATATTTAAATATGTATATATGTACATTTATATTGTCTATATATGTATAATTTCATAATCATAGTATTTTGAAGCTGGAAAGGGTCATCATGATCTTTTTTTTTTTTTAAAGATTTTATTTATTTGAGAGAGAGAGAATGAGAGAGATAGAGAGCACGAGAGGGAGGAGGGTCAGAGGGAGAAGCGGACTCCCAGCTGAGCAGGGAGCTGGATGTGGGACTCGATCCCGGGACTCCAGGATCATGACCTGAGCCGAAGGCAGTCGCTTAACCAACTGAGCCACCCAGGCGCCCAGGTCATCATGATCTTTTAACTAGTGCAATTTCATTTTTCAGTGAGGAAACTGGCTTAGATACACTAGTGATTTACTGAAAGTTTCAAAACCAAGTGTTTCCAATATTTTGTTAACTGTAAAATGTTAGAACTGTGAACATCTTGGGCGCCTGGGTGGCTCAGTTGGTTAAGCGACTGCCTTCGGCTCAGGTCGTGATCCTGGAGTGCCGGGATCGAGTCCCGCATCGGGCTCCCTGCTCGGCAGGGAGTCTGCTTCTCCCTCTGACCCTCTTCCCTCTCGTGCTCTCTATCTCTCATTCTCTCTCTCTCAAATAAATAAATAAAAAATCTTAAAAAAAAAAAAAAAGAACTGTGAACATCTTGAAGGTTCAGAACTATATTTAAAGTCTAATTCTGGTTCTAGGTAAATAGCTTAGAATTTTGAATTTAATCCTGACAGCAATTTTCAAGTGGTATTGTATTGGAGTCAAGGAGGGGATGGCTCCTCTGACAATTCTGAAAACAAAGCTGTAATTGAACACATTGCTTTGTTTATAGCAATGATATTAACTTATTTTGAATAAATATTAAAGGGGGAGACGAACCATGAGAGACTATGGACTCTGAAAAACAAACTGAGGGTTCTAGAGGGGAGGGTGTGGGGGGATGGGTTAGCCTGGTGATGGGTATTAAAGAGGGCACATTCTGCATGGAGCGCTGGGTGTTATATGCAAACAATGAATCATGGAACACTACATCAAAAACTAATGATGTATGGTCATTAACATAACATAATAAAAAAATTAAAAGGAAGCATGAGATTTTTATTTATCTGATCCATTAACTGTTTATGTTAACCATTACATAAGATGGATCTTGCTTTTATGTGACATTGAAAGATAGCTAATAACTACTTTGGTAAAATAAGTGAGATTGTGTATAAGTCTCTGAAGCCTAACTTTGAAGTAAGACAAGTAAGCTGCTTATAAAATAAGTTAATTCTTAGGTATAAAAACCTTGAGTTATTTTTATGTATGTTTTTTCCTTTTGTATAATAAATATACAAACGTTGCCATAGCCATATAGAAAATCGTGTAAAATAAAAAAATTACCCAGTTTCATCACTTTAATATTATCAGTTATTTTGGGGGTAGTTGGTTGAGAGTTGGTGGCTCAGTCGGTTAAGAGTCTGCCTTTGGCTTGGGTCATGATGCCAGGGTCCTAGAATCCAGCCCCATGTTGGGCTCCCTGCTCAGTGGGGAGTCTGCTTCTCCCTCTTCCTCTCCCTCTGCTCCTCCCCTCCACTTGCATTCTCACTCTCTCTCAATTAAATAAATAAAATCTTAAAAAAATTATCAATTATTTTCAATTTTGCTGTTACTCATATGTACACACATACATATACATATATATGTATACATATATATATATATTGGGGGGGAGGGACGGGGAGAGGGACAGAGAGCATCTTAAGCAGGCTCCACCCCTAGCACAGAGCCTGACACGGGGCTTGATCTCACAACCCTGAATCGTGATCTGAGCTGAAATCAAGAGTTAGACACTTAACCTACTGAGCCACCCAGGTGCCCCTCATAGGTGCATATTTTCGTAAATTGTAGTCTCTGTGGATATGGTTTTAATAATGTTATAATGAATAGTTTCATGAATATAGTTTCCTTTTAAGAAAAACTGCAGATAGATTCTTAGAAGTAGTATTGCTTTGTCAAAAAAAATCAACATTTTTATGACTCATTTTTATGAACTAGCAGTGTGCAGAATTTACTGACTTCAACTTTAGTACTTTATTAATAATTTTTTTAAAGATTTTATTTATTTATTTGACAGAGAGAGCACAAGCAGGGGGAGCGGGAAAGGGAGAAGCAGACTCCCCGCTGAGCAGGGAGCCTGATGCAGGGCTCAATCCCAGAACCCTGGGATCATGACCTGAGCCAAAGGCAGATGAGACGCTTTACGGGCTGAGCCACCCAGGTTCTCCCAACTTTAGTACTGTAGTGAACATTTCTTCCCTCCCTCAGATTTCACCAGTGAAATGGTGATAGTGCATTGTTTCAGTTTGCACTTTGTTGATGCCTAATGAGGTTTTATCGATTTAAAAATTTAGAATTTTTAGTTAGAAAAATGTAATTCTAAAAGATAGTAAAATACTTTTTATATTTAAGGAATGTGGAAACGAAGGATTAGTGGTTTATCCCTAAACCAAGTATTATATAATTAATGATAAGTGCAACTTACAAGAAAATTATTATGAGGTGTTCTCAGGATTAACTCTTTTGAGAGATATTTGGAAAAATTATGGACAAATTTAAACTGTTCATAAATTATAAAAACAATTGATAGTCCTAGAAGACTATACTACAGCAATTTCTCATGTCTTGTCAATAAGCCAAGTACATTTAAAGCTTTACTTTAAATGAGACCTTTTAAATTTTTACAGAGTTCTACAAAAATTATGTTAAAATTCATCCATTGTGCCATTGTGCTAGAACTAATTTTCTTTGAATTTGAACTTAGAGAAATGGGACGCCGGTCATCAGATACTGAAGAAGAAAGCAGAAGCAAGAGAAAAAAGAAACACCGTAGACGGTCATCTTCAAGTAGTTCTTCAGATAGTAGAACATATAGCCGAAAGAAAGGTGGAAGGAAATCAAGGTCAAAGTCAAGATCTTGGTCCAGAGATCTTCAGCCTCGCTCTCATTCGTATGATAGAAGGTGATTTTCATAATTTTCACTTACATAGTAATGAGAGTAACATTCTTTGGAGTTCATATGTTTTTGTACTTTTAATTTTTCTGGGTAAAACATTTTTGTTTTAGTAGTTATATATTTATGAGGGTTAAGTCCCAACCTAAAAGTTTTTTTTGTTTGTTTTTTAATTTTTACTTTTTCATTTGGGTATGTTATATTAGTTTCAGGTTTACAATTTAGCGATTTGACAAATTTATATATTATGCTATGTTCACAAGTATAGCTCCCATCTGTCCCATTACATTGCCATTACAGTATCATTGACTGTATTCCTTATGCTCTGCTTTCTGTTCCTACGTTTTACTCATTTCATGACTGGAGGCCTGTATCTCCCTTTCCCCTTCACCCATTTGGTACAGCCCTTCCCTCCCCCAAAGGTTTTCCTTTTTGCCAGGCCCAATCCATGGGTCTAGTGTCTTCTTCCTTTGTCTATTCTTTGTAGGTGTAAACTGGTATAGTTCTCGTAACATATTATCTGATAATATTTGGAAGGATTGTATACTACTGAGCACCCCTAATGTCTTTATTAGTAGCTGATCCAATCACTAAATTAGGAATCAGTCATCTGACTTCTCAACAGGAGTAACATTTTATCTCTATTTGCTTCTAGGAAGGATTTAGAAATAGTAAAAATGAGATAATTCTTTAGAATCTAGATGATTTCTCTTTAATGGTTATAAAAAATTTTTTTTTAAAGATTTTATTTATTTGAGAGAGAGTGAAACAGGGAGAACACGAGCAGGGTGAGGGGCAGAGGGAGAAGCAGATTCCCCGCTGAGCAGGGATCCCAATGTGGGGCTTGATCCCAGGACCCTGAGATCGTGACCCGAGCCGAAGGCAGACACATAACCGACTGACTGAGCCACCCAGATGCCCGTAAAAATTTTTTTTGTAGCAATGACACTTGATTATATTTTATTTCAGACGCAGGCATCGATCAAGCAGTAGCTCTTCTTACGGCTCTAGAAGAAAACGAAGTCGAAGTCGTTCAAGGGGTCGAGGGAAATCCTATAGAGTTCAGAGATCTAGGTCAAAAAGCAGAACAAGAAGGTATGCCATCTCAGATATTTATTGCTTTGTAACAGACTATTTCCAAACTTAGTGATCTAAAGCAACAATCACTTAAAGTCACATGATTTTATGATTTTGACTGGGTTCAGCTGGCAGTTCTTCTGCTAGTCTCATCTGGGGTCACTCATCCTCATTGGCTTCTCATCCTCCGTTAGGCCGGACTGGGCTTTTTCACATGATGGAGGTAATTGTTGAGGAATGTAAACAAAGAAGCTGTAAAACCTTTCAAGATCTTGCCTCGGTGTGTTATGGAATGAGTTTGTGTCCCCCATAAATTCGTATGTTGAAGTTCGAACCCCCAATGTAACAATATTTGAAGATAGGGTTGTTATTGGAGGTATTTAAGGTTAAGGTTAAATGAGGTCATAGGGTGGAGCTTTGATCCTCTAGGGCTGGTGGCCTTATAAGAAGAGGAAGAGAGAGACTTTCTCTCTGTATGAGTATGCACTCAAAGGAAAGGCCATGTGAAGACACAGTGAAAGGGTGGATATTTACCATCTTTTCAGCCGGGAAGGCAGCCCTTACCAGGAATCCAATCAGCTGGCATCTTCACTTTGGACTTAACAGCCTCCAGAACCATGAGAAATACATTTCTGTTGTTTTAGCTGTCCGGTCTGTAGTATTTTGTTATTGCAGCCAGAACAGACTAATACACAGACTAATACTCCACCTGTGTTTTTTTGCTGTGCTCAAGGGTCAGTAATAGAGAAAATAGCCTATCTGGAGTCAGTTGTACATTTGGGCAATGGTAGAAAATTTGGTTGAATAGGATGGGGACTATGGTATTGATGGACTTGATAAAAGGAGGCATTCAGAGATTATTGAAGGTTTTTGAGCAGAAGAATGTTAGGATGAAAAGCATTTTAGGCAGATCAGTTTCTTTTCTCTGCTTAGTTCTTCATACTACTATTAGGCTCTACTTGTGGGGGTATATTAGCAGCCTAGTTTTGTTATTTAGGGCACAAAATTTTATAAATCATTGTGTGAATCTGAAGTTGGATAATAGCAGTAAAGTTCAAATGTTTAGCATTCTGGCCTTGTAAATAATATTTGGCCTCAGCCTCCTGTCATTTGTCATACTCCATGGCTAAGCCACTCTGGTGTTACATGCCTTTTTTTTCCATTCAGGTCCCCAAGTTGCTAGCTTTGTTTCTTTGAGCATGCTCTTTCTTCCCCTTTCTTGCAGTATCTGTACTTTGTGAAGCCTTCCTATTCTTTAAAGTTTAGTTCTATTTAACCTTTAGTTCTTTCTCAATCCTTTTTTGATTTTTCACTCCCAAGTCAGATTTCATCCTTCCTTTTTTGACCCCCCCCATCAGATGTGGTTCCTGATTTTTAAGTTATATTTTGAATACTATTAAATATTGAATACTTTTGTTATTCTCATATATTATAAGTTCTTGCAGGGGGATCCTCTTATTACCTAGCAAAATGCCTTGCCTGGTGAACATGCCTTGATTTGAGTGAATGTTTAACTGGGGAAATGAAGTTAGGTAGAGCACTTGGTTTTGTAGCAAGAAAATGTTTTATTGTTCTATTGATTTGTAGAAGGAGAGCTTTATTTTGGATGTATTGATTTATCTACAAAAAGGCTGATTACCAGAAAATAACTTCAATTGAAGTTTCCATCAGTGGGAACAAAAATAATAATTCATGCTTTTTATGGTGTTTTTTAGTTTATAAAGTATTTTCACATATACTCCCATATATTCACATGTATCAGTCATTTATAGTTTCATTCCAAGCATCAGGGTCTTAACGGAGGGAACTTTTGTAACCATTGGAAGGGCTCAGGGAATTAGGGAAGCTGTCACTGATTATTTTAACTTGAAGCATGGCAGCTGGTTGTTTGCTCAGAAGTCACTGGAAGTTTTAAGTACTCTCAGTTTGTAGCACTGAAGTGGATGGTTCTCAAGATACTCACCTGGAAGCTGTTTTTCTGCCCAGTTATCTACTTACAACTGTCTCCAAAGGGAAATGTTAATTTCTTTTCCTTTGCAATGCAAAGAAGACCTTAAAAAGAGTAGCAGTGATGTCTAGTTAACCACAAACTATCTAGCACATATGCATTTAGTAATTTGAGTTTTGTAACTCTGTCAAGATGTCATGTACAGGAATACCTTTATTTTGTATATTAGAAAACAAGTTCAGAGGTTTATTCAAAACAGCAACTTCTAATCAATCTCTTGCTTCGACACTTTGGCATTTAACTACAATAACTAATCTGGAGTCACTGAAGAGTCTTAAATTTTGAAAATACACATTATTCATGTCCTATATATATTGTTTTGGAAAATATATTTTAGGAATTTATTCTTCAAAATGCTTGAACTAAATGAGTTTAATCTTGGTGTAACAAGAAAATTGAACAACTCATTCCTTGAGTTAACCAAGGCTATTATTTATTTATTTATTTATTTAAGATTTTATTTATTTATTTGACAGAGAGAGACACAGTGAGAGAGGGCACAAGCAGGGGGAGTGGGAGAGGGAGAAAAGCAGGCTTCCCGCAGAGCAGGAAGCCCGAGGAGCAGGGAGCCCTATGTGGGCTCGATCTCAGGACCCTGGGATCATGACCTGTGCCGAAGGCAGATGCTTAACAACTGAGCCACCCAGGTGCCCCAAGCCTGTCTAAACAGAGAAGATGAAAGTAGTGAGTTTTTCAAAGAAAAAAGTACTATATGATTCTAAATCTGAAGGTGTGTTGTTAATGATCTCTGCTTTTTAATAGAAATGAGTGATTTCTGTTGTGGTAAGTCAAAACTTCCAAAAAACTTGTTACATATGTAAAAAGTAATTGAAAGATAAAACACGTTCTGGGGGATGGCAGGAGGGAAGTCAAATGTGTGAAGTTTGCTGCAGTTTCCAGGGATAAGTTATAATTAGGTGATTACAATTTTTTAATACAATTTTAATATAATTTTTACGTTCTCAGAGTATTCAAGTTGTGATATATATCAGTTCCTTTTGCGACAGTGAGGAATCTGCTCCTGTTATCCACAGTATATTTACTTATTTCTTCATTCTAGAGTACACAGAATAGTTTCAGAATTGCTGATATATACCCCCTTAAAAAAACAAACACAAACAAGAGTCAGTAATTTTTTTTTTTAAAGATTTATGTATTTATTTTTATAGGGAGAGAAAGAGAGCAAGAGCATGTGCTCTCACAAGCCTGAAGGGCAGAGGGAGAAGGAGAGAGAGATCTCAAGCAGACTCCCTGCTGAGCATGGAGTGCACATCGGCTCTGCGCCGAAACAAGAGTTGGATGTTTAACTGCGCCACCCAGGCGCTCCTAGAGTCAATAATTTTTTATGCTTTTTATCTTTACTGTGGGGGTATGTTCTCTTCCTCACTTCATTATGGTTAGTTTCTTCGAAGAGTTAGGTTTGTTTGTTTTTGTTTATATTTCATCTTAACTTTTTTTATCCCCCTAAATTTAAAACTTTTGTTTGTCCCCCCTTTATTTTTTATTTTTAATTTTTTTAAGTTTATTTATTTATTTTTATTAATCTCTGTACCCAACATGGGGCTCAAACTCACCATCCTGAGACCAAGAGTTGCATGCTCTCCTGACTGAGCCAGCCAGGCACCCCTCCTCCCTTTATTTTAGTAGGTGAAACATTAATATGGTTCCAACACACAGCACTATACTAGAAAGGTTTACCAGAGAAATAGCACTCCCCTTTCTCCTTTTATCTTATTCCTAAGCACTCCATTGGTAACTAATCCTATTTGTGTTTTAGCTTTCCTCTGTTTGTTTTTAAACAAAGCAGTATTATATCCATGGCATACTGTAGACATTCTTTTGTACTTTGCTCTTTTTGTTTACTAATATATCTTGGAAAGGATTCCATGTCCATTAATAGTAATCGTTCTCATTTTTTTTTTTTTTAATGGCTGCTTAGTTTCTCCTTGTGTGGCTGTATCCTAATTAGTTTAACCTTTCTCCTAGCTATGGACACTAAGGATACTTCCTATACTCTGTAGTTACTAAAAAGCTGCCATGGGTAACCTTGTACATGAGTATTTTTGTATTGTTGGAGGTATCTTTTCAGGGTAAACTCCTAGAAATAGGATTGCTATAGGAAAAGGTAAATAAATTTGTAGTTTTGTTAGAAATTGCCAAATTCCTATCAGTACTGTATGAGTCCTGTTTCCTCACAGCCTCATCAATAGAATGTGTTGTCCTATTTAAATGTTTGCCAATCTGATAGATGAAAAATGGTTTTGTAATGTAGTTTTGGTTTTCATTTCTTTTTATCATAAGTGAGGCTGAACATCTTTTTATATGTTTGGGGGCCATTTTTCTGTCGTTTTTGTGTGTGAATTTTCACTTCACGTCTTTTGGTACTTTTTTTCTTTAATTTTTAAGAGTTACTAGGTAGATTAACCCTTTAGCTGTAATACAAATGGCAAATATTTTCTCTTAGTTTTTCAGTTGTCTTTTGTCTTTGTTCATGCTATTTTTTGGCTCTGCACAAGCTTTTTTACGTGGTCAAATTTATCACTCAATACATCTTTCCTTACATTCCTTACATTCAGAATATAGAGAAATTCTTTCCTTACACCCAGATAAAGAGGAATTCACTGATGTGTCTTTTTAGCGTACCTGTTTATTTCATTTTTTTACATAATATGTCTTTCATATATGTGGATTTATTCTTGTCAATGATATGAGGTATGGATTATTGTTTTCCTTTTTCAGTTGGTTGTTTATCACATCACCATTTATTAAAAAAGTCCATCTTTGCCCCAGTGATTTATGATGTCCCCCTTTATTGATACAGTAAATTCCATTACTACTTGGGTCTTTTTCTTGACTATGTGTATTCTACTGGTCTGCTTTTCATTTATGCAGTAGTACCACACTTCTAATTATAGAAACTTCATACTCTGTGTGTGTCTGTATTTTATTTTATTTATTTTATTTTTTTTTAAGAGAGTTGGGGAAGGGGCAGAGGGAAAGAGAGAATCCCAGGCAGGCTCCACACCCATTGCGGAGCCCAACCTGGGGCTCGATCTCATGACTCTGAGATCATGACCTGAGCAAAAACAGGAGTTGGTCACTTAACCAACTGAGCCACCCAGGAGCCGGAGAGAGACACAGCAAGAGAGGGAACACAAGCAGGGGGAGTGGGAGAGGGAGAAGCAGGCTTCCCGCCGAACAGGGAGCCCGATGTGGGGCTCAGTCCCAGGACCCTGGGATCGTGACCTGAGCTGAAGGCAGACGCCTAATGACTGAGCCACCCAGGCTCCCGGAGAACTGACATCTTTATCATGTTGAGTTGTTCTAGAGCAGAGGGATGGTTTTTCATTTGTTCTAGGCAAGTTTTTTTGTGATTCAGGAGTGTTTTAAAGTTTTTCTCATATAAATCTTGCTCATTTCTTCTTTTTTTTTAGCTCAGCATTATTGTGCCCTTTCTTTTACAAAGCTGTGTGTGTGTGTGTGTGTGTGTGTGTGTGTGTTGTAAAGATTTTTTTATAATGATTAAACAATTTTTCTTAAAAAATTTATTTATTTGAGAGAGATAGAGCACACAAGCAGGGAGAAGCAGGCTTCCTACTGAGCAGGGAGCCCAACACGGGGGTCAATCCCAGGACCCTGAGATCATTCATGACCTGAGCCAAAGGCAGACCCTCAACCAACTGAGTGGCGCCACCCAGGTGCCCCTGTGTGTGTTTTTTTTTACAATGTTACATTAGTTTGTACAACATAATGATTAGACAAATTTATAACAAATTTATATGTTATGCTAAGCTCACAAGTGTAGCTATCACCTGTCACTGTACAGCACTCTTATAACACTCTTGACTATATTCCCTATGCTATACCTTTCATCCCCATGAAATATTTATTCCAAAACTGGAAGACTCCCACTCCCACTCCTTTTCACCCATTTTGCCCATCCCTCAACCCCCTCCCCTCTGGCAACCCTCAGTTCTCTGTATTTATGGGTCTATTTCTGCTTTTTATGTTTACTCATTTGTTCTGTTTTTTAGATTCCACATACAAGTGAAATCATATGGTATTTGTCTTTGACTGACTTATTTCACCCTCTAGGTGTTGCAAATGGCAAGATTTCATTCTTTTTTATTTTATTTTTTTATTATTATGTTATGTCAATCACTATACATTACATCTTTAGTTTTTGATGTAGTGTTCCATGATTTATTGAAGATTTCATTCTTTTTTATGGCTGAGTAATATTCTATTTGTGTGTGTGTGTGTGTGTGTGTGTACACGTACATATATGTATACATATAGTATTTTTAATTTTTTTTTAAAGATTTTATTTATTTATTTGAGAGAATGAGAGAGAGCATGAGGGGGGGAGGGTCAGAGGGAGAAGCAGACTCCCTGCTGAGCAGGGAGCCCGATGTGGGACTCGATCCTGGGACTCCAGGACCATGACCTGAGCCGAAGGCAGTCGCTTAACCAACTGAGCCACCCAGGTGCCCTATTTATAATTTTTTGAGGAAACTGCATACTGTTTTCCATTGTGACTGCACAAGTTTTCATTCCCACGAGTAGTGCATGAGGGTTTCCTTTTCTCTACATCCTTGCCAACACTTATTTCTTGTCTTTCTGATTCTAGCCATTCTGACAGGTATGAGGTGATATCTTAATGTGGTTTCGATTTGCATTTCTTTGATGATAAGTTGAGCACTTTTTCATTTGTCTGTTGGTCATCTGGATGTCATCTTTTTTAGAAAACTTATCTAAGTCCTCTGCCCATTTATTAATTGGATTGTGTGTGTGTGTGTTTTGGTGTTGGGTTGTAGAAGTTCTTTATAGATTTTGAATATTACCTCTTATCAAATATATTATTTCAGTAGTTTACCCTTTTGTTGATGGTTTCCTTCACAGTGCAAAGCTTTTTATTTTGGTGTAGTCCCCAAAGTCTATTTTTGCTTTTGTTTCCCTTCCCTCAGGAGACATATCTAGAAAACTATTGCTAAGGCTGATGTCCGATTATTGCCTATTTTCTAGGAGTTTTATGGTTTCAGGTCTCACATTTAGGTCTTTTTTTTTTTTTTAAAGATTTCATTTATTTGACATAAAGAGACACAGTGAGAGAGGGAACACAAGTAGGGGGAGTTGGAGAGGGGGAAGCAGGCTTCCTGGCAGAGCAGGGAGCCCGATGTGGGGCTCGATCCCAGGACGACCTGACCCGAAGGCAGATGCTTAACGACTGAGCCACCCAGGCACCCCTCACATTTAGGTCTTCAATACATTTTATTTTTGTGGATAGGTAAGAAGGTGGTCCAGTTTCATTTTTTTGCATGTAGCTGTCTAGTTTTCCCAACACCATTTGTTGGAAAGACTGCTTTTCCCCATTATATGTTGCCTCCTTTGTCATAGACGAAATCATATAATCATGGGTTTATTTCTGGGCTCTATTCTGTTCCATTGACCTATATATCTTTTTTGTGCTAGTACCATACTGTTTTAATTGTTATAGTTTTGTCGTGTATCTTGAAATCAGGGATTGTGATAACTCCAGCTTTTTTTTTTTTTTCTTCTTTTTTTCCCCTCAAGATTCCTTTGGCTCTTTAGGGTTGACTGTGGTTCCATACAAATTTTAGGATTGTTTGTTTTCTAGTTCTGTGAAAAATGTTGTTGGTATTTTGATAGGAGCTGCATTAAATCTGTAGATTGCTTTGGTTAGTGTGGACAGTTTAACAATATTTGTTCTTTCAGTTCATGAGCATGGAATATCTTCCCATTCGTTTGTGTCATCTTCAGTGTCTTTCATCAGTGTTTTATAGTTTTCATTTGTGATTGATTTCTAGTTTCATACTGTTGTGGTTTGAAAAGATGCATTTTATGATTTCAGTCTTTTTGAATTTATTCAGACTTGTTTTGTGACCTAAAATGTCATCTGTTCTGGAAAATGTGCCATGGGTACTTGAAAAGAATGTGTATTCTACTGTTTTTGGATGGAGTGTTCTGGGTATATGTTAGGTCCATCTGGTCTGATATGTCATTCATAGCCACTGTTTTCTTGTTGATTTTCTGTCTGGATGATCTATCCATTGATATAAGTAGGTGTTAAAGTCCCCTGCAATTATTGCATTACTGTCAATTTCTTCCCTCATCTGTTAATAGTTGCTTTATATATTTTGGTTCTTTTTTATGTTGGGTACATAAATATTTACAATTGGTATGTCTTCTTTTTGGATTGTTCCCTTTATCATTTTGTAGTGTTCTTCTTTGTCTCTTGCTACATTATTGTTTTAAAGTCTAATTTGTCTGAAGTTAATACTGTTACCCCAGCTTTCCTTTTGCTCCCATTTGCATGGTAAATGGCTTTCTCTCCCCTCATCTTCAATCTGCATGGGTCTTTAGTTCTGAAGTGAGTCTCTTGTAGGCAGCGTGTTGATGGGTCTTACATTCTTAAAATTTTTTATTATGTTCAATTAGCCAACATATAGTACATCATTAGTTTTTGAAGTAATGGGTTCAGCGATTCATTAGTTGTATATAACAGTGCTCATCACAACACGTGGCCTCCTTAATACCCATCACCTGGTTACTCCATCCTCCCCAGTCCCTTCCCTTCTGTAACCCTCAGTTTGTTTCCCTGAGTCCAGAGTCTCTCATGGTTTGTCTCCCTCTCTGATTTCTTCCCATTCAGTTTTCCCTCCCTTCCGCTGTGGTCCTCTGAGCTATTCCTTACGTTCCACATATGAGTGAAACCATAAGATAATAGTTTTTCTCTGCTCGACGTATTTCACTTAGCGTAATCCCTTGCAGTTTATCTCTTCTGTCACTTTGTGTCTTTGATTGGAGCATTTAGTCCATTTACATTTAAAGTAATTATTGATAGGTATGTACTTATTGCCATTTTGTTCCTTGTTTTATGGTTGTTTTTATAGTTCCTCTAGGTTCCTTTCTCCTTCTCTTGTTCTCTTTTTTTGTAATTTGATGATTTTCTTTAGTGTTCTGCCTGGACTGTTTTCTCTGGATTTTTTTGTGTATCTGTTATAGGTGTTTTGTGGTCAACATGAGGTTCATATATATCTTATGCATATAGAAGTTTATATTAAGTTGATGGTCACTTAAGTTTGAACCCATTCTAAAAGCACTAAATTTTTATTCCCCTCCCCCCATGTTTTATGTATATGATATGGTACTGTACATCCTTTTTTTTTTTTAAAGACTTTTTATTTATTTATTTGACACAGAGAGAGAGAGTGAGAGAGAGCACAAGCAGGGGGAGCGGCAGGCAGAGGGAGAGGGAGAAGCAGGCTCCCCACTGAGCAGGGAGCCTAATGCGGGTCTCGATCCCGGGACGCTGGGATCACGACCTGAGCCAAAGGCAGCTGCTTAACTGACTGAGCCACCCAGGTGCCCCCCCCCTTTTTTTTAAAGAGGTTAGAGAGTAACAGTGTGTATTAGATTATTTATTTATTTATTTATTTGACAGAGAGAGAGACACACAGCGAGAGAGGGAACACAAGCAGGGGAAGTGGGAAAGGGAGAAGCAGGCTTCCCGCTGAGCAGGGAGCCTGATGCAGGGCTCAATCCCAGGACCCTGGGATCACGACCTGAGCCGAAGGCAGTCCCTTAACCAACTGAGCCACCCAGGCATCCCACTGTACATCCTTTTATTTTGTCAGTCTCTTGGTTGATTTTTACAGATATAATTGATTTTATTGCTTTTGTGTTTTAACCTCCATACTGATTTATAAGTGGTTAATCTACTTTCATTATGTTTGTATTTACCTATGAAATTTTTTCTTTCTTAATTTTCTTATTCTTGATGATTGCTTTGTCTTTCCACTCAAAGAATTTCCTTTAATGTTTCTTATAGGCTGGTTTAATGGTAATGAACTTTGACTTTTGTTTGGGAAATTCATTATCTCTCCTATTCTGAATGATAATCTTGCCAGGTAGAGTATTTTTGGATTCAGTTTTTTTTCTTTCAACACTTGAATATATCATTGCCACTCACTTCTGGCCTGCAGTGTTACTGCTGAAAAATCAGCTGATAGCCTTACGGGGTTTTCCTTGTATGTAACTTTTTTCTTTTCTCTTGCTGCTTTTACAGTTCTCTGTTTATCACTACTTTGTACCGTTTTAATTATTGTTGTCTTGATGTAGACCTCCTTGTCTTAATTTTTTGGGGGGCTCTCTATTTCCCAGACCTGAATATCTTTTCCCTTCCCCAGAGTAGGGAAGTTGTCAGCTATTGTTTTTTTAAAATAAATTTCTTAGCCCCTTCTCTCTCTTCTCATTTTTTTTTTTTAAAGATTTTATTTATTCTTGAGAGAGAGACAGAGAGCACAAGCAGGGGGAGTGGGAGAGGGAGAAGCAGACTCCCCACTGAGTAGGGAGCCCGATGTGGGGCTCCATCCCAGGACCCCGAGATTGTGACCTGATCTGAAGGCAGACACTTAACCAACTGAGCCACCCAGGCATCCCTCTTGTCCTCATTTTGAGTTAATTTTTGTATGTGGTATAAGTTAAGTGTTTATCTTCATTATTTTGTATGGGGATATGGTTTTTCCCAACATTTATTGAAAAGACTCTAATTTTCCCATTGTGTAGACATTGTGAAAATCATTTGACCATATACACAAGAGTTTATTTCTGGACTCTCTTTTCCATTAGTTTATATTTCTGTCTGTATGCCAATACCAATCCTTTGATTACTATAGCTTGTAATATATTTTGAAATCACAAGTGTGAGGCCTTCAGCTTTGTTCTTTTGGTAGATTGTTTTGGGTATTTGGGGTCCTTTGAGAGTCAAAATCAATTTTAGAATTTTCCTATTCTGTGAAAAAGGCCTTTGAGATTTTGATAGTATTTGCATTGCATCTGTTGATAGCTTTGGTAGTAATGACATTTTAACAATAAATATTAAGTCTTCCCATGTCATGAACATGGGATATTTTTCTACTGTGTCATCTTTAATTTTTTTCAGCCACGTTTTCCTGTTGAGTGTGTGTATACAAGATTTTTACCTCCTTAGTTAAGTTTATTCCTTGTTTTGTTCTTTTTAATGATAATGTGAGATTGTTAATTTTCTTTCCAGTTTGCTCATTGTTAGTGTAAAGAGACACAACTGATTTTTTTTAACACAACTGATTTTTTAGTGGTGATTGTGTAACTTGCAAGTTTATTGAATTTGCTTATTCTGACACTGTGTGTGTGTGTGTGTGTGTGTGTGTGTGTGTGTGTGTGTGTGTTTGTGTTGTGTAATCTTAGGGTTTTGTACATTTAAGATCATGTCATCATGTAATTTTACTTTGTCTTTTCCAATTTAGATGACTTTTATTTCTTTTTCCTGCTTAATTTTCTGGCTAGAAATTTTAGTACTATGTTGAATAGAAGTGGTAGAGTGTGGGCATCCTTACCTTGTTACTGGTCTTTGAGGAAAAGATTTCAGTTTTTCACTGTTGAGTATGATGTGAAGCTCTGGGCCTTTGGTATATGAACTTTATTATACTGAGTTACTTCTATTCCTAATTTGTTGAGTGTTTTTACACAAAAAGATTTAATTTTGTCATTTTTTTATATCAGTTGAGATGATCATGTGATTTTTGTTCTTCATTTTGTTAATGTGGTATATTACACTTACTGATTTTTGTATATTTAATGATCCTTGCATTCAAGGACAAAACCCATTTATTTATGCTCTAAAATTACTTGAATGTGCTGTTGAATATGATTTGCTAGTATTTTGTTGAGTTTTTTGCATCAATATTCAATATAGATATTGGTCTATAGTTTTCTTGTAATATCTTTGTTTGCTTTGGTATCAGGGTAATAAAATGAGTTTGGAAGTGTTCCTTCCTCTTTAATTTTTTGGAAGAGTTTTAGAGGGATTAGCATTAATTCTTTTTTAAATGTTCACCAGAATTCTCCAGTGAAGCCATCTGGTCCTGGGCTTTTATTTGTTGTGAGGTTTTTGATTACTGATTCAGTCTCCTTGCTATAGGTCTGTTTAGATTTTCTGTTCTTCATAATTTAGTCTTGATAGATGTGTATTTGTATGAATTTATCCATATTTTTTTGTTATCGAATTAGTTGGTATATAATTGTTAATAGCAGTCTTGTAATCCTTTTTATTTCTTTGATATCAGTTGTAATTTCTCCTGTTTCATATCTGATTTTAGTTATTTGAGTCTTCTTTTTTTCCTTAGTTAATCTAGTTAGGGTTCTGCCAACTTTGTTGCTCTTTTTAAGAAGGGGACTCTTAGTTCCACTGACTTTTTTTAAAAGATTGATTGAATAACTAGAGAGAGAGAGAGAGAGAGATTGAGAGAGAGCATGTACATGTGAGTGGTCAGAAGGGCTGAGAGGGAGAAAGAATCTCAAGCAGCCTGCCTGCTGAGGGCAGAGCCCGGCGTGGGGCTCAATCCCACAACACCCGCAAGATCATGACCCGAGCTGAAACCAAGAGCTGGTTGTCCAGCTGATTGAGCCATCCAGGTACCCCTTGTTTCACTGACTTTTAAAATTGTTTTTACTGTACTTCATTTCATTATTTCTGGTCTAATCTTTTTTTTGTTTGTTTTAAAGATTTTATTTATTTATTTGAGAGAAGGGAGAGCTGGGGGAGGAGCAGAGAGAGAGGGACAAGCAGACTCTGCTCTGGGGAGCCCGATGTGAGGCTCAGTCCCACAACCCTGAGATCATGACCTGAGCTGAAATCAAGAGTTGGTCTCTTAACTGACTGCATCACCCAGGTGCCTCCCTTCCGTGTGATCTTTATTAATTATTTCCTTCTGCTAAGTTTTGGTGTAGTTCTTCTTTTTCTAATTCCTTGAGATGTAAAGTTAAGTTGTTAGTTTGAGATCTTTCTTCTTTTTTAATGTAGGCATCTTTTGCTATAAACTACCCTCTTAGGACTGTTTTTCTTACAACCTATAAATGGTATATTGTGTTTTCATTGTCATTTGTCTCAAAATTTCACTTAGTAATATGCAGCTAAGATTCCTACGTGTCTTTTCATGGCCTGATAGTTCATTTCTTATTAGTGTTATGTAATATTCCATTGTCTGGATGTACCACAGTTTATCCATTTACTTCCTAAGCATATCTTGGTTTCTTCCAGGTTTTGGCAGTTATGAATAAAGCAGCTCTAAATATGTGTGCAGGTTTTTGTGTGAACTTAAGTTTTCAGCTCCTTTGGGTAAATAACAGGGAGTGTGATTGCTGGGTTATATAGTAAGAGTATGTTTAGTTTTGTAAGAAATTGCCAGACTGTCTTCCAGAATGGCTGTTTCTATTGCTCCACATCCTCACCAGCATTTGGTCTTGCTAGTGTTCCAGATTTTGGCCATTTTAGTAAGTTTTTAGTGGTAGTTCATTATTACTTTAATTTACATTTCCCTGATGACACTGATATGGAAGATCTTTTCATATGCTTATTTGCCATCTGTATATCTTCTTGTTCAGTTATTTCTTAAGGTCTTTGGCCCATATTTTTTTTTTTTTGAGTTTTAAGCGTTCTTTGCATATTTTAGATGACACTGCTTTTATCAGATGTGTCTTCTGTAAATATTTACTTCCAGTCTGTGGCTTGTTGTGTTATTCTCTTGGTATTCTCTTTTGTAGAGCAGAAGTTTTTAATTTTAATGAAGTTTAGCTTATCACTTATTTCTTTTATGGATCATGCCTTTGATGTTGTATCCTAAATCACTGCCATATCCAAAGTCATCTAGGTTTTCTATTATGTTATAGGGATTATATAGTTCTGTGTTTTACACTTAGGTCTGTGATCCATTTTGAGTAAGTTTTTGTGAAGGACATAAGGATATTGTCAGGGTTCATGTTTTTATTTTTTTTATTTTTGTATGTGGATGTCCAGTTGGTCCAGCATCATTTATTGAAAAGACTGTTTGCTCCATTGTACTGCTTTTGTTCCTTTGTCAAAGATCAGCTATTTATGTGGGCCTACTACAGTTCTGTGGGTCTGTTTGTTCTTTTGTAAATACCATACTGTCTTGATAACTGTAGCTTTATAGTAAGACCTGAAGTCACGTAATGTCAGTCCTCCAACTTTATTCTTCTTCAATATTGTGTTGGCTATTCTGGGTCTTTTGCCTATCCATATAAACTTTGGAATCAGTTTGTTGACATTTACAAAATAAATTGCTGGGCTTTTAACTGGAATTGCATTGAATCTAGAGATCAAGTTAGGAAGAACTGTCATCTTGACAATATTCAGTCTACTTATCTATGAATTTGGAATATCTCTATGTAGTTATTTTATTATTTTGTTCATCAGAGTTTTATAATTGTCCTCCAATAGATATTGTGCATATTTTGTTAGATTTTTACCTAAGTACTTCATTTTTTGGTGGTATGAATGTAAATCATATTGTTCTTTAAATTCCACTTTTTCATTGCTGTTGTATAGGAAACTTTGTTTTCTGATAATTTCAAATTTAATGAAAACTTAAGGGTAATATAACTCCTATATACGTACCTTTTACATATCTTCCCCAGTTGATACTTTGTTAATATATATATTTTATATAATGGGTATCTACTGACATAATTTTATAGTTATCTTTTTTAAGATTTTATTTATTTGACAGAGCGAGTGAGCAAGTGTGGGTGTGAGTAGGGGGAGGGGCAGAGGAAGAGGGAGAGAGAGAGAGTCTTAAGCAGATTCAGTGCTGAGTGCAGAGCCTGATATGGGGCTTGATCCAGGCAGATGCTTAACCAACTGAACCACCCAGGCACCCCTAGTTATCTTTTTTAAAAAGAATTATTTACTTACTAGATTTATTTACTTATTAGAGAGAGAGGGAGAGAGTATGTGCATGCATGTGTGGGGGAAGGGTGAAGAAAGAGGGAGAGAGAGAATCTCAAGCAGACTTAGTTCTGAGCACAGAGCCAGATGTGGGGCTCAGTCCCATGACCCAGAGATCGTGACCTGAGCTGAAACCAAGATTCGGATGCTTAACCAGCTGAGCCACCCAGGCGCCCCTATAGTTATTTTTTATACTTTAGTCTTTTAAATTCTATACCAGAATTAAAGGTGGTTTACTTATCATCATTACATTACAGTATTCTGTATTTGTTTATGTATTTACTTTTATCAGTGAGCTTTATATTTTCATATGCTTTTGTGTTGCTGTCTAGTGTTTTTTCCACTTATCTTGCAGGGTTCTCTTGCAGATCTAGTGGTAATGAATTCCCTTAATTTTTATTTATCTGGGAAAGTCTATTTCACCTTTATTTTTGAAGGATTGTTTTGCTGGTTATAGTATTCTTGGTTGGCAGTTTTGTTTTTTTTTTAACTTTTTGAATGTATCATCCCACTCTTCTCTGGCTTGTAAGGTTTCTTCTGAGAAATCCACTGATAATTTTATGGAAGCTTCCTTGTACATGATGAGTCACTTTTGTTTCTTTCAAGATTCTCTGTCTTTGGCTTTGACAGTTTAGTTACAATTAGTCTTGGTGTGGGACTGTTTGGGTTGTTCCCAGTTGGAGTCTTTTGATCTTCTTGAATTTGTATGTCTATTTCCTTCCTAATATCTTGGAAGTTTTTCACCATTATTTCTTTAACAAGCTTTGTGTCTTCTTCTGTTCCTCTTATTCTGCATCTACATCATAGGTATATTGATCAACTTGTTTTTGTTTTGTAATTTCCGTAGGCTTTTCCCTCTTTCTCCATTGTTTTTATTTTGTTCCTCTAACTCAGTAATTTAAAAATACCTGATTTTGAGTTCATAGATTTTTTTTTTGTAATCAAGTCAGCTGTTGAACCCCTCTAATGAATTTTTCAGTTTAGTTATTGTATTTATCAGCTCTAGCATTTCTGTTTAGTTCTTTTTTTTATAGTCTCTCTCTTTCTATAATATTCTTGTTTTGTTTATGCATCATTTTTCTGATTTTATTTAGTGGAATATCTCTTCATAGTTCTCTTGTATCTCATTGAACTTTTTTTTTTTTTTAAGATTTTTATTTATTTATTAGAGAGTGAGCGTGAGCATGCACAAACAGGCAGGGGGCAGATGGAGAGGGAGAAGCAGGCTCCCCACTGAGCAGGGATCCCGATGTGGGGCTCGATCCCAGGACCCTGAGATCATGACCTGAGCCGAAGGCAGACACTTTACTGACTAAGCCACCCAGGTGCCCCTGAACTTAAGATAATTATTTTGCATTCTTTTTCAGGTAATTCATCTCTTTCTGAGCTTTCTTTTGGATTGGTTTCTGAAAATTTGTTACTTTGGGTCACGTTTCCCTTTTTCTTATGCTTTTTAATATTTTGTTGAATTCTAGAAATTTTAAAAAATCAGCCATCTCTCTCAGTCTTTAGGGCTTGGCTTTGTACAGGGAAATACCTTCATTAGTCCGTCTGACTAGAGATTCTGGGGGCCTCTGAAACCTTTTTCTGGAGGTTGCAACTTCTCTAGAGTTGCGTGTAATTTCCCATTTTGAATTTTTCCGACTTCTTTTTCAGGAGTTTGTAATCTCTTGCTCCCTCTAGTGGTGTCTGTGGCAACTCAGGTTCTCTGGTACTACAGGGACAAACAGCCCTATTCTCCTTGGTTGTCATTGGCACCCAGGCATCTGGAGTGTATGCTAGTTCCCCATTAGCACTGTGAATCAGTAAGATACATATCTTTCTCTCCAAGAAATCTCTGAAAATCTGGAACACTGGACACATGCTCCACTGTTTTCCTTCCTAAGGTAGATACTTCAAGTTTAGGCACCCTTTTCTGGTTGTGCTGAGCCATGTTAGACATTGTTTGCTTCACCATATGTTCTGTGGTTTTCCAGCAAGGCACTGCCTCTCGCTTTTGCTTTCAGCAGCCCCAGTCACCCATCCAAACTGTGCTGGTTCTGTTAGCATTCTGAATCAGGAAAGACAAAAACCATTCCCTTAGGTAGCCCTCTGAAAAGCTGGAATGTTGGATGCATGCTCCACTCTTTTCTATCCCCATACCCTCCAAGGGAGAAGTCAGAAGCCAAGCCCCTAATTGTGCTGGCTTTGAGGAGATAGTGTGGATACAATGACGATTCTTCTTAGACATTTCAGTGTAGCTGTTCTTGGCTTTGCACTCACCTGGAGCACTGCGACTTTATTGGTTTCTAGAGTTCTCATAAAGATATTTTGGTCTGTATATTGTTTTTATGTTGTGTCTGTAGGGTGAACAGGGGTTCGGATTTCCTATTCTACCATCTTGTTGATGTCATTCTCAAAATATTTTTTCTGTATGGTGTGAAATATGGGTAGAGGTTCCTCTTTTTTTCCATATGGTGGTCTAACACCATTTTTAAGATAGTTTCATTTTCCTACAGAGTAATCTTGGTGCCTTGTCAAACACCAGTCGACCATATGAAATGAATTCTATTTCTAGAATGTCTGCTTGGTTCCATTGATCTATTTTTATGCCAGTACCCCACCATTTTGATTACTAAATTTTATAGTAAGTCTTGAAGTCAGGTATTTTTTTGTATTTCCATATGAATTTTAGCATTAGCTTGACAATTTCTTCAAAAGGTCCTGCTGGAATTTTTATAGGGAGTTAATTGAATCATTAGAATAGGGGAATCAACAAATTGAGCCTTCTAATCTACAGACATGGTATATCACTCTCCTTTTTTGGGTTTTCATTTATCCCAACAATGCTTTGTAGTGTTTAGTGTAGCAGTCTTGTAAATCTTTTGTTAAATTTATTTTCAATTTTTTTAAAGTAGGCTCCATGCCCAGTGTGGAACGCAATTTAAGGTTTGAACTCACAACCCTGAGATCAAGAGTTGGACGCTTAAACCAATTGAACACCCAGGTGCCCCTACTTTCAATTTTTTGATGCTACTGAAAATAGGAATTATTTTAAAAATTTCATTCCCCAATATTTTGCTGCCAACATGTAGATGTATAATTGACTGTATATTATATATACTATATATTATATATTTTATACGATGTATATTTTGTTTTTTTGTGTATTTCAAATCTTGTAACCTTGCTACTCTTATTAGATCTAGTAGATATTTTTAATATACCTTAGGATTTTCTGTGAAAACAGTCATATTACATGAAAATTGAGGCAGTTTTGTTTTCTTTAAACTGTATACCATTTATTCAGTTTTCTTGGCTCTTTGCATTTTCTAGGATTTCCACTTTCCTTTTGTAGAAAAATGGTGAGATTAGGCATCCTTGCCAGTTTTTTCTATCTTAGGAAGAAAGTAGTCAGTCTGTCACCTTCAAATTTGATGTTAGCTGTTGGGTTTTTGCTAATGCCCTTTGTAAACCTGGAGAAGAATCTTCTATATTTCTTGTTAGCTGAGAATGTTTTTTGCAACAGTGGGTCTTGATTTTTGTCAAATGCTTTATCTTGTCTGCTAAGATGATTTTGGCTTATTTTATAATACATTTTCATCTTTTTTGTTCTTATTCATCTCTTGATTTCTTTTCTAACTTTCCTGGTGACTTCTGTGTATTGAAGACTCCACAGTCAGCTTGTGTTTTTTCCCCTCACATGGAGCTAAAATAATGCTATATATTGCATTATGTCCAAACAAGCCATTGAGTGTAGGTGGTACTCAGGATTTTTACAGATTTAGGTATAAACTGTACATTCCCAAATAAATATTTCCTAGTGTTATTAACTCTTTGGGCTTTTTGGCGTACATCTTTTCTCTTAAAAGAGATATCTTTTGATTTTGATTCAAGAAGTCAAATTAAAGACTTTCTTGTGTGATGTGAGGGGATTTCTTAAAACTGTGCATCTTCTTATTACATATGTATAGACATAATATGTATTTTTGGTAGGAACTTATAATAATATTTTCACATTTCATTTATTGATGTTCGACTTTTATAGGGTAATTATAAATATGTATAAAATTGCTAGTGTTTTTTTCATTTATATTGCAGTTGTATATAAATTGTATATATAGTATATTATTCTGTAGTTTATAAACACAAGTAATAGTATTTGAAATCAGCCATTTCTTTAATGAATAATTTTGTTTCATTTCCTGTTTTTCTCTTTCATGCTGCAAATATGTCTAAGTTACACAGATATTGATACATTCTTTTTTCTCCAGACTGGGAGAGTTAACATAAATTTGGAGGAATTAATGAATTAATTCTATAATATTTTTTCCTGATCCATAAAGTATAATGTTTTAATTGTCCTGTTTCTGTGATTTCTTTTCCCTTCAACGGTATGTAGGTTTCTACCCACAGGAAGCATTTAGGCTACATGGAATGATGACAAGCACATCACACGTGCGTGCGTGCATGTGCACACGCACATAGAGGAGACAAACCTAAAATGAGACAATTTAAATCTGCTTATTGTATCCTGTAGACTACAGGTGTGAAGGGTATTAGGGTAGAGGGGGATTACTGTATATCAGAAAAAATTAGGACAATTTTCATTAAGAATGTGGAATTACAAATAGAATAAGTAAAAAAATATTAATTGGCATAAGTGACATAATTTCTGAAAATGCATTTATCTAATATGTTCAAAGTACTTTCTAAACTGTAAAGCCTGGTAAAAACATTAGTGTTCTTTTAAAAAAAAAATCTTATTGGGATGCCTGGGTGCCTCAGTTGGTTAAGCATCTGCCTTTGGCTTAGGTCGTAATTCCAGGGTCCTGGGATCAAGCCCCGCATCGGGCTCCCTGCTCAGTGGGGAGCCTGCTTCTCCCTTTACCTGCTGTTCCCCCTGCTTGTGCTCTTTCTGTCTTTTTGACAAATAAATAAAGTCTTTAAAATAAATCTTACTATTTTTATGATGTACTACAATATCCTTGTGAGTTTGCTTCTATTTTATCATATTTTATTTAACAGATTTAAAAAATATGTTTAATTCTCATTTTTCTTCATGCTATGATTATCTTAGGAACAAAGGAGAGCATTTCTGGTGTTTTAACTTTCCGGTGTCCTTTTCTGAGTATTGAGAAACATTATACTTTAATAATATAGTATCAATGTTAATTTTTCAACTTGAATAATACTGAATTTTTTAAATTTAAAAATTAGATTAACCTCTTTAAAGTTGTAAGATGGCCACTTTATACAAAAGTGGTTAAGCAAATGATCCTTGTTCACATGATAAAATTTAAATAGTAAATAAATTTAGTAAATATCTGGGATTCCCAATTAATCCTTTACTGGGTGATCTGTCCTTTTCTTGTTTTTGTAATGTTTTTCTTTTTCTCATATACTACCTGTATTACATTGTTCTGTTGAATTTTACACGTATTTTCTAATCAGTGAGTTCAATCAGAGTACCTTCAGAATTCATTTATTTGTAATCTTTTGATTTGTCCATGAATCAAAAGAAGTCATTGTTGGCTCCCTTAGAAAACTGTTGGATATATAAACTCATTATGTTGAGGTTGGCTTATGTTTAGACTTACATGTAAATTTTGTACTTGGAAATCTTACAGTTTTAAAATGAGTAGAGTTTGGAATATATGGAATATGTGGATATCTAGAATATATGGATATCTAGAAAGTAGAAAATGAGTTAAGATGAGAATTTGTTTATGGAAAATATATGACTTTTACATTCTTTTCACTTTGATTTTTTTTATGGTGAACATATTAACTATCCTTTTCATATACAAATATAATATTAAAAAACAAATTCATCATTTAAAGTTTAAACTGCCCATGAAACATTTGTTGAGCTTTCAGTTGGGGAGCATTTTAGTAAAAACATTTTAATATCTAATTATAAAAATTATAGAAGTGACCCAAATAGTTGATTTTCTATTTTCATTTTATTCTTTTATTAACCCATTGATCTTTATTTTGTCTTATATCTGAAAATAAGAACAAAATGTGTGCTTATACAGCAATTATTTTATTGAGGGTACATCTTAAAAGTCAAGAAGTGAAGCTGCTTGGTAATGCTATAAATTTAAAACTGTCCTACAGCAAGACAGTACAATGCAAATATGACTTAATAAGATCACAAACTGAATTTCAGTGAAACAACCAAGATTTACATTAAATTAGGAATTTTAAAACTGATTTAGTTTGTTTTACTGAGCATTTGCTTAATAACATTTTGCCTTCTTGCAATCTTTTTAAAGACAATAATTCGTCTGTGAAATGCAGGCACATCCCCAGTAGAAAAATTGAAAGCAACAGCTCACTTTCTGAAACCACACATATAGCGATATAAAGAAATATTTCAGCTCTACAAAATTTAATAAATCATCCCATTTCCTAATTTGATCATATTAGATGCTGATATGGAAGAAGCATTTCAAATACCATCTCCTCATTAATATACATCAGTCTGGGGAATAGAATGGAATACTTATGCAGAGATGTCACAGTTACTGTTTCTTAGTTTACTAAGTGGAACAGGTTGATGTGATCCTGGGTGCTATTTGTCAATGTCTTGTTAAAATGGTTTGGGTCGAGTTATGGAGTCCAGAAAGACAGCGGCTGATAAATCAAAAGTGGATTGAGTGGACAGGAGGCAGTGATTGATACTGTGACAGGGTATGAAGAAAGGGACCTCGACACAAGCATGCGTGGTAGTGAATAGGAGGAGGAAAAGGGCCCTGGAGTATGGATATTATTCGAGGAGATGAGAGTAATAATATCAGCCTGGAAATATTGCCAGGTGAAGATTAGGATAGTCTTTATTAGAATGTAATACTTTGTCAGAATGGGAGGGGTGAAATTATGTAAAAATTTGTGGGAGAAGAATATTTTCACCTACATCTGAAGGCTTTTTAATGATTATTTATTGCTTACGGTAGTTTTAGCCTTGTTTTTCCAGACTCATTCTTAAACTAGTTGTTTATAGACATCCTACCTTCCAGGAAAATTAAAACACTTTTTCTTTTCATTTAAAGAGCATTTACCTTCACGTCTTGATTTTATAGAATTATGTTATTCCGAGACTGAACTTGTATATATAAATAGTATTTTCTATCCATTTAGTTCTGACTTATAAAATTACATTTTAACTGTCAATGAGAAATCTGCATTGCACAGTTTTCAGCATGTTTTAGATTAGTCATTTTTGAATGGCGAATTGAAGATCCCTGACAGACGAGTTGTTTCACAAAGGTCAAGGCTATATATACTGAATTTTCTTTTATTAATCAGTGAAGTATTAGTTGATGTCAGGGAGTTCTTGGTGGGAATCTTTTGATGAGTTTGACTTTTGTCCTGGAAAGTAGGAAGAACTTTCTTCTGCTTCCTAACTGGAAGAGTTCTATATCTAACACTGGTAGAATGAGGTTCTTTGGAAAGGTATTCTAATTAACTTTTAATTGTAGCGTATGAGAAACAAAGAGATGTGGGGTTGTAAGTAATTATAATGACAATACTTGATTCTGTTTATTTTTTAAAAGATTTTATTTATTTATTTGACAGAAAGAGAGAGAGACACACACACAGTGAGAGAGCGAACACAAGCAGGGGGAGTGGGAGAGGGAGAGGCAGGCTTCCCACGGAGCAGGGAGCCCGATGCGGGGCTCCATCCCAGGACCCTGGGATCATGACCTGAGCCGAAGGCAGACCCTTAACGACTGAGCCGCCCAGGCGCCCTGACAATACTTGATTCTTATGTACAATGTTTCTTCTTCTTAATATCTTATATCTTAGGGCACAATTTTTGTTAAGCATATAATAGAAAACATTTGAAATGAGGCATTGCTAAATATTCAGGTATTGAAACTAATCGTAATGAATCTATTGATAATTTTTTTTCTAGCTCTTTATAAAAATCCTGATCAGTGTCTGGACTCTTCAAAACGAATTTAATTAGATGAAAGCTGTTATTTTGGGGTTTATCACCTCGGCATTTGATAAACCAACATCACTGTGTTGGCTAAATAACAGTTTGGAACTTATTTTAAGTTTTTTTTTTTAATTGAGGTAAAGTTGGTATATAACATTATATTAGTCTTAGGTATACAACATGATAATTTGATATTTGTATACACTGAAAAGTGGTTACCACAATAAGTTCTAGTTACCATTCATCACCATACAGTTGACCCCCTTCACCCGTTTCACCGCCACCCCAACCCCCTATCCCTTTGGTAACTATCAGTCTGTTCTCCTTATCTGTGAATTTTGTTTTGTTTGTTCATTTGTTTTGTCTTTTAGATTCCGCTTATAGTATTTGTTTTTCTCTGACTTATTTCACTTAGCATGATGCTCTCAATCATGTTGCAAATGGCAAGATTTCATTCTTTTTTATAGATGAGTAGTATTCTGTTGAATATATATATGCCACATCTTCTTTATCCATTCATTTACCAGTGGACATTTAGATTGTTTCCTTATCTTGGCTATTGTAAGTAATGCTGCAATGAATGTAGGGGTGCATATATCTTTTTGAATTAGTGTATTTGTTTTCCTTTGGTAAATACCCAGAAGTGGAATAGCTGGGTCATATTGTTCTGTTTTTAATTTTTTGAGTAATGTAAGCTTTTAATTGTGCTGTTTACTACCACAAGTTGTTTTTTTGAGGCCCAGAATGTGATTCTGAATATTTGAAGAGGAAAAGTAAGTAGTCATTTTCAAATTATAGAATACATTTTCTATAGTTTTCTGGAGTTTTCCCTCCAATTTGTTTTTTTATGTGACAGCCAAAATGGATTTTTGATAATACCTCTTATTTCAGTGGTTTAGAATACAGTCTAAAATGTTGGTGAGGTCTGAAGTCCCTCTGTGATCTGGTCCTCCTGGCCTTGGCAGTTACCTCTTTCTTTCTTTCTCTCTTTCTTTCTCTCTTCCTTCCTTCCTTCCTTCCTTCCTTCCTTCCTTCCTTCCTTCCTTCCTTCCTTCCTTCCTTCCTTCCTTCTCTCTCTCTTTTTACTTTCTTTCTCTCTTTTTTTTAAGATTTTATTTATTTGTCAGAGAGAGAGCACAAGCAGGGGGAGCGGCAGGCAGGGCAGGCAGAGGGAGAAGCAGACTCACTGCTGAGCAGGGAGCCCAACACGGGACTCCATCCCAGGACCCTGGGATCATGACCCGAGCCGAAGGCAGCCGCTTAACTGACTGAACCACCCAGGCGTCCCCAGTTATCTCTTTCTAATTGTGGTCATACCTACAGTGTCTCTGCAGTTCTTATTTCTCTCTCAGGACTCTTGAAAATGGGGTTGCTTCTGCTTGAAATGTTCTTTTCTTTCTCTCGTCAACCCTGTTCATCTTTGAAGTCTTGACTTAGAAGTATTTCCTTGCATGGCATTCTCCCAAGGTATGCAGTACTCACAGTTTGTAATCCAGGATTTTAGCAAGCATGCAAGCTGGTCCTAGTTACTGTTACAGAAGCATGGGTTGCACTCAGTCTTACTAATTTTCAACTTGTGGATTGAGCATTAGGCTCAATAAGAATCACTTCTCATTGGAGTCTTATTTCTATCATGGAGAAACAAATTTGAAATTATAGGAGGTAACTTTAAAGACAAATTAAAAATAGCACAGAAAAAGTTCTGGATCAGCATTTTCTAAATCTCAGTGTCCTCATCTATACAATGAGTACTGAACTCATTCTAGCTTGAATGTTCCTAAATTTTATGAGAATAAGTTTCATGATTTATAAGTCTCTTAAAAACTTTTAAAAATCATTTTTCACTTTTGACTTTTTTTTAAACTAATGGATGTGCCTATTACGCCTTTTTACCATGCTCCAAAAGAATAATTAAAGGCATTTCAAGGAACTGAATGTTTACTTACGTTGACCTTCTTGATTGCTGGCCAGCTTCTACTTGCTACAGAGCTCTAGTTTGCTCTAGTTTTCCTAAAGAGCTTTTATTCTTTGTACTTTTGTGTTGGAAATGCTCTTTATGTGAGTTTTGTTTATCTGTGTGAGGCCCTGAAGAGGTATGGATGCAGAATTTTTAGGGCTAGAAGGTTATTTTAGACTACTTCTTTTCGATGAAGAAGTTGAGACTAGAGGAGTTAATCCCAAGGTAACCAAGTAGTGGCTGCAGAAATGGTTCCCTAAGTATGGGGTGATTTTCTGGCTTCTCGTTTCACAAGATCCACCCCCCCCCACCCTCTAGTTTTTAAATGGGTGTAGATTATGCGGGATCAAGAGAGGAAGTGAGAAAATTCTGGAGGAGCAAAAGTTGGGCAATATTGTTCTTGGACAGATAGTCTCAGAGGGAGCTGTCTGCTTGGGGATAATAGAGTGTAAAATGAACATTGCATGTAAGTTCAAAGAGTTATCTATTTGTTTAAAAACTTTGCTCTCTTTCTGTAAGGACACAGTTAAATAAATGTGTATAGTTTCTTTATTTATCTTAGGTAGTACATATTTATAAAATGTACCCAAAATAAGGTGAAGTCCAGACTGTGGGTCTAGCCATGGATGCAGTAAAATTTTATTCAGGTCACTATTGATTTTTTTTTTTTTTAAAGATTTTATTTATTTATTTGACAGAGAGAGAGACACAGGTGAAAGCGGGAACACAAGCAGGGGGAGTGGGAGATGGAGAAGCAGGCTTCTCGCCCAGCAGGGAGCCCAATGTGGGGCTCGATCCCAGGACCCTGGGATCATGACCTGAGCCGAAGGCAGACGCTTAACGACTGAGTGACCCAGGCACCCCACTATTGATTTTTATTAATATGTCTTCGACTGGAGCCAGTTGCAGTTTTACACTGATATTCAAAACAGATGGATTTTTTATTAATCCTATAGAATTAATGAGCTTATTTTAAAAACAGGGTGCTTTTAGTATTTAAATAAAAACTTAAAAACAAGATAAAAGTAACAGGAAGTTTGTTTCCTTTCTTCATACATTTATTATTAAAACTATTACCTGTTTGTAATTTAATTGTGAGAAGCTACTATAGAGAGACTTGATTCATCAAAGAATTTTGGGCACCAGCTCAGTCTCTAAAATCCTGTATATGACATAACCACATTAATGTAAGATACCGCTTGCATATTTATTTTTATTTTTTATTTTTTTAATTTAAATTCAGTTAGCTAACATATAGTACATTATTAGTTTTAGATGTAGTGTTCAGTGACTCATCAGTTGCATATAACACCCAGTGCCCATCACCCAGTTACCCCATTCCCCCACCCAACTCCCCTTCCACAACCCTCAGTTTGTTTCCCAGAGTCAAGAGCATATTTATTTTTAAATTAACGATGCAAGGCATCACAGTGGTTTCTATAGTCTCCTGTTTACTACTTTCTGCATGATTTCTGCTAAAACGGTTCATCTTTCTTTGATATGAGGTGTTCTTTTGCTTTTAAATAAAATGTTAATTCTAAAAAAACCCAACAGAGTACTCTTCCCTTTCCCCCACCCCTCATCCATCTGTCAAGTTGCTTTTTTTTTTTTTTTTTTAAAGTAAGCTCTAGGCCCAACATGGGGCTCAAACTCAGGACACTGAGATGAAAAGTCACATGCTCTACTGACTGAGCCAGCCAGGTGCCCTTCACATTGTTTTAAATTAGGATTTTCTAGGTTTATAACATACAATTCAGCCTGGCAAAAGGTGAACCGTTAAGTATTAGTCATGACATTCCCCCAGTTTTGAATAAAAGATTAGTGATTCACACTGAATAAAGTATTTTATGCAGCTCTGTAGTATTGGGCTGATTAAATAAACGAATACCATCCTCTTTGATACTTTGTTTTAAGGTGATGCCTTTCCAGTTTTCAGGTTATTTTATTTTATTTAAGATTTTATTTATTTGACAGAGAGAGACACAACGAGAGAGGGAACACAAGCAGGGGGAGGGGGAGAGGGAGAAGCAGGCTTCCCGCCAAGCAGAGAGCCTGACATGGGGCTCCATCCCAGGACCCTGGGATCATGACCTGAGCCAAAGGCAGACGCTTAACGACTGAGCCACCCAGGCGCCCCTTTCAGGTTATTTTAAATCGGTTTTAGTTCTTACACATCAAAATTTGTTGTTTAGGTCCAAAAGAAGTGCAGTAAAAATTAATTAGTTGGCTTAACCTTCCAACCTTTGGCCTAAGAACTGGATTCTCTAATGACAAAGTAGGTGACCTTTTCATTGACATTTCTTCTCAGCTTTTAAACCGCAGTGCTATTCTAGTTTTTCTGTTTTTGACTCAACATTGGAGCACTTTGCTGCCTAGGTAAAATCAGGGCCCACATTTCCACCTAGGGTAGCAGCTACGTTGTTGGTAACCCTACCTGGGGAGTCCTGACCTGACCGGATAGAACCATTATCTCTTAGCTAAGTTATAATTACTTTTCTGGTTTTTAACTAAGTTTCACAGTTGTACAGGGTAGGGTCATGACTCTAAACCAGCTTGGTAGGTGATCTGTCCATTTTGATTTTCTGTTGCTCCTCTTCACTGGTATAGAATTCTTCATGCAATATTTACCACAGTATCAAGTTAAAGACATTTTTTTAATATATAGTTTTAGTTGAGATGATTTCATTATGTCAGTAGTTGAATTTCTTGCTCTTTCTCATGCCTCGTTTACAGCAGAGCAACAGAGGAAAATGAAGAGAACACAATGTCAGGATGCTTTATTTCCTGGACAGAAACCAGGTCAGAATTTACCATGGTTGCTTGCCACAGGCACTACTGTTGGATATAACTAACTGCCAGTGTGTTTTATCGCGTGGCTCCTTGATTGTTGGCAGACACTTAAACTAGTTCCTGCTGTAGTTGAGCTTATTGTCATAGGATTCCCTTTTTGATTTTTCTTTGTATCTTTATCTACTTATCCTTTTACATCATTATGGTATAGCCAAAGATAGAAAATAATGTTTCTCATATCCTATGGTGTTTGTAGGTAGATAAGGGCAATTTATTGAGAATGAAATTAGTTATTTCCCTTACTCATTCCTCTGAAGTTGCAGAATTGTGGAATCTTGCCAAAAAATTGTCAGTGATTATTTAAAATTATCAAAGTAATTTGAAAGTAGGTAAACTGTTTTATGTTTTTATAATGGTGTTGATTATAAATAAAGGAGTCCTTAATTACACCCTTTGCTTTTGTTTCTTCTATATTTCACTCATTGTTTGGCGAGGAAGGATCTAGAGTATATACTTAAAAATCTGCTTCTTATAAGTTCGTAATCATTCTGTTTTATGGAAACCGTGGTTAATATTTAATATTTTGTTCTAGAGCTTACTGTCCATCTATATTTTTTGAGAATGAATATTTTCATAAGCATGTTTATCTTGTGGGTGTTGTAAGCTTCACAACTTAACAACTACAGCAGGAAATGTAAAAATGCTGTCTGTAACATTATATTAAATTGTGTATTTCTGATACTAGTGAACTTCACTAATTCCTTCTGGTTTATTTTTTGATACTTAGAATAAATAAACTTTGTATTCACAGAGAGTAGAAATGAAAATAACATAAAGATACTTTTGCCAAATGCAATTAGTCTTTATTTTTTAAAGTTAAATATTGGAAGGTTACTTTGCGCTCTAATCTTTCATGAATTTTTGTTGAACTATATAATATAGTAAGTTTTTTCCTTATAGGATTATTGGGACAATAAGTAAAGAAGGAACTTTTCGTCATTATCTACTCTCTATATTATTTCCTTTTATTTTCTTCTCCAGTCTAGATTTTTTAGAGTTTTCATTGGTTCTGCTGTGCTGTTTTTAGTGAAATAATCTATGTTCATACTTTATCACTACCTCTTGCATTTGGAATCTATGCATTTTGTACCAGTTATCTCTCAGCATTATTTCTAGGCTGAAGATTCTGAAGTTACATAGTTCACATTCATGTGGGAGGCCACCAACCTTTACCTTTTTAATAATTTTATTTTCACTTACATGCATTGTCTGGCTCTTGTCAGAAGATAGTTTTATATGGAATAGACTTAGGTAGTATTTTCTTTTCTGTTTCCAATACGCTTTCTCTTAATGGCCACTATTACAGTTGGCCTTTCTGACTATAACAGCACATTGAAAATGTTACTCTTCAGGAAACAGTGTGTAATGACTACCAGATCTCATTCCAGATCGCTCTTATTTTATGAGTATAGTAATCCTTTCTCATTTATGAGTTTGCCTTATTTGAAATTCAGATATAATGTAGATTTACTTCTGTACTGTATGTTTTTCAGAACCTCTGCTGGACATCTGGGTCACTTGTTTCTACCTTTGTTCTTCTGCCAGTTGCTTCTTAGGCGATTGGTCACATACATACTAAGTGTCATGAAAATATATTAGATTTTATCATTGAGCTATGTGTATTACCATGTGGTATTTGTAGCCCTTATGATATTGGGCAAGAAGAGACAAAAAAAGAATGTTGTTTGTGCTGTCAGAACTATTACTGCCAAGGTAGATGTCTAGTGGTGCTCCAAGTAAAGTGCTGTGAAAGTGTAAAATGAAAGGGATATTTTTCAGCTGTCTCCAAAGAGTATGGGACTCTTCTTGCCAAAGAGGGCTTAAGAATGACTCTCCCATCATCAGGCTTATGGGATACAGACTAAGGAAGCAAGCTCTCAGGTTAGAGAGCAGAGAGCTGTAGCACCACAAAACAGCCATATTAATTTGTAAAACTGGTACCTAGAATTTTGTGATGAATGTATTTTAAAAAGCAAAGCTTTTTGTGGAAATTAATAGGTACAGGTTTGGTTTTTAAGGTCTCTATTTGGAGAAAGTGTATAAGCAAAGTCTAAGAGTGGACCTTCAGATGAAGTGTGAATAAATAACTATGACCAATGATGAAGTGCAAAAAGGCTTTCAAAAGAAGTTCACAGTTTATATTACATGCTATATTCAAGAGATAGAGAAAATCCTAGGTTTAGTGGCTTGTCACAACAGAGAAATCTGGATGGTGGTTGCTTCTTAACCTTTCTCTGATCACATCAAATGTAAAGTGGAATGTCAAAGGGAGAATCTGAGGAAAACCATGGATCTTCTTAACAGAAAATTTCAAAAATTTGCATACATGATTTTTCATGTCTTTAAGGAGCATTTGTAGACTAAAACTCCCTGGACCCACTAGGAAAGAGCCTTTATGCCAATGTCAGAAACATTGAGGCTACTTTCAAAAATACAAGTGTAGGGTGATAGACATTGGGGAGGGTATGTGCTATGGTGAGCGCTGTGAATTGTGTAGAACTGTTGAATCACAGACCTGTACCTCTGAAACAAATAATATATGTTAAAAAAAAAAAAAGAAGAAGATGGTAGGAAGGGAAAATGAAGGGGGGGGAATCGGGGGGGTGACGAACCATGAGAGACTATGGACTCAGAAACAAACAGGGTTCTAGAGTGGAGGGGCGTGGGGGGATGGGTTAGCCTGGTGATGGGTATCAAAGAGGGCACGTTCTGCATGGAGCACTGGATGTTATACACAAACAATGAATCATGGAACACTACATCAAAAACTAATGATGTAATGTATGGTGATTAACGTAACAACATAAAATTTAAAAAAATGCAAGTGTGAATATGAGCTAAGGGAGGCAGCAGGTTCTTCCCATTAATATCTGCTTTTTTTCCGTCCTAATTTAGCCCCATTATTGTCTTTTTCCATCTCGGTAGTACATCTCTTAATTTCAAAGGCAAATTGAAAGAATATAATTTATTACCAATTTAGGGTAGGGAAATACTATTGGTAGCTAATATTGTGTTCTTTGTTTTATTTTGGTGAATGTAAAACATACTTATGAAGCTTTATAGATTGTCTTGCAATCCCACTAAAAAAGACTGGGTTCCTTATCCAAGAATTCTCCTACCATGGGGATTTTTAAGAACTTAATTCCGACAGTTTGAGAGGGCACTTTATTATCCATTAAATGTGTTCTATTTTGCTTACCTTCGTTATAGATTTTTGTTTCTTTTTGTAATCTCTCCACGTTTTCTGTCTGTTGATTTTTGCTAGGCTAGCTATTTCCCAGTCACCATCAGATAAGATTTCAGTATTATTGTTCTAGATAACTTACAAAAATACGAAAATATGAAATGAGATTGATCCTCTAGTCATTTGGAGTAGTTCATTTTGGGATACTTTGGGAGTACTTTATTTTTCATGCCAGCCAGTGAAGAAAATGGCAGTTTCTTCAGACTCTCCCTCCTTCACTCGATTTACTGAAATTTCCCTTAAGACTGGATCAAGTCTTAATAATTTTGTATCCTCAGTTCCTAGCCTGCTGGTACCTGCCCACTAGTAGATTGCAGTAAATCCTAGTAGTTTATTCAGTAGGTTGAATGAATGATTTATATCTCCATTTTCAACACAGGTATTTAAACAAAGTCTACTTGGGACTTTTGTTTATGAGGCTTTTTGAAAGTGTAAAAGATTTCCTTTGTTTGGTATCTTTACTGGCCAAAGAAGAGTTGTGGGTGTTCTCAAATATATGCTAGACCAAATCAGCTCTAAGTTTGCTTTCCAGGATATTGGTTCCTGAAATTCTGGTTGATTGCTTGGAGTCTTGGGAGGGAACAGTGCAGAAAAATATTAATAATATGCCTTTTAAGATTATAAGATAGTCTTTGGTGGAGATTCAGATTGGTTTTAAAGTTACTCATCGGGGGGCGTCTGGGTGGCTCAGATGGTTAAGCGCCTGCCTTCGGCTCAGATCATGATCCCAGGGTCCTGGGATCGAGCCCCACATCAGGCTCCTGGCTCAGCGGGGAGCCTGCTTCTCCCTCTCCCTCTGCCTCTCTCCCTGCTCATGCTCTCTCTCTCCTCTCTATATCTCTGTGTCTCAAGTGAATAAATAGTCTTTTAAAAAAGAAGTTACTCATTGGTTATAGCCTTTTCAGTCTTTTTAAGAAAGATCCTTCTTCAGTCTATCTGAAATAATAATAGATTAAATATTCCACATTAAGCATTTTTATTTGTCTAGGGAGTGGTATGGTGTAGCCTTCTTGATGCTCCTTCAGGAATATATATGTAAAAATGAAAAGGTTGGACCATTGTTCACTATTTTTCTTTTAAATGAAGAATATTTTGGAATTGTTTAAACCCAGTTGTTTAAATTCTTAGAAACCAGGGTTTGTACATGATTAGGTTCATGCCTATCAAAAAATTCTAACTTGGGAAAATTCTTTTTGGCCGTAATTGCATTAAGTGTTATGTTACTATCCTAGTATTCTCTTAATTTTTTAACAGTCATGATCTCTGATACTCTTAGAGGAAATAAAAAACAACAATGAATTTCTTGACTTACAGTTAATAGGCAGGAAGGGAGCTAATAGAAAAGGCTTCCATGATATCCCGAAGCTTTCTGTACTAGAGAAGATATTACCAAGCTCTAATTGACTACTTTTGGAAATTAAACTTAATATGGCAAAGCCAAAGGCTCCTAAGTTATCATTAAAGACACATATCTGCTACTTAGATGGCTTTTATTATTATTAACTTTGGAAAAAGTTAATATGACTCCGAATCTGTGTAGTTACACTTTGGGTTTTTTTTTTTTTTAACTCTTATTGAAATTCCAGTTAGTTAACATACAGTGTTATATTAGTTTCAAGTGTACACTACATTGATCAGCAGTTCTCTGCAACACCCGGTGCTCATCACAGCAAGTGCACTTGTGTATACACTTGAACTACAGCTACATGGCTTCCTGACGGTCTTTTTAAAAGTACTTTTTAGTGTTTCCCTTTTGGCACTTTGTAAAAAAATATAAATATGTGAATATTATTTTTAAATTTTAAAGTGTTTTAGATGGAATAAATTATTGATTTTTTTCAGAAATATAAATATTTCTAGCGAATTCACTAATTTTTTTTTTTTAAGAACATTTCAAACATATGCAAGAGTAGGAGGGTAATATAACGTACACCCGTTACTTAGATTCAGCCATAGCTGCTGCTGCTCCTGTAGCTGGGGGTGGTGGTGCTACTGTTCCTCCTCCTCTTCTTGCCCCCCTCCCCCACTTCTGTTCTGCTTTTTCTTTGCCGAAGTATTTCAGAGCAAATTTGGTCACTATGTTATTTCACCCACACATTCTTCACTTTGCATCTCTAAAAAATATGAAAATTTTCCCAGCATGACACAATGGCATTAGTAAATTTATGTTCGACACTGTATTTCTAGCCATCTGCTCATGTTCTTGCATATACCTATCTTCACGTTTAAGCCGCTGTCACACTTCAGGAAATCTGTGTTCCATATCTTTAAAATTCTTCGTATTTCCTTTTTTTTTCCTTTTTCAAAAAAGCTAACGTTGAATTTATCCTGGACCACAGTTTTCATTTCTCTGTAGCACAGAAAAAGTAGAAAGATGACTTTTCCATGTGGTTCAATAGTATGCAGTAAGGAGCCTCCAAAGAACAAATTGAAAAAATTCTTTCTTGAATAATGGTGTATTACTACCTTGCAGGTATGTTCAAAATTTTTTCAAATTCAGAAATGTAGGTTTCAAAAGTATCCTTTCAGTTGGACAAGATGACAAATTCTCATGTTATCATATGGCTGCGTAATAAAACTAATTCTGTTTTACATAGTTTAACAGTGCTTCTCAGATTATCTATTTTGAAGGATATTTTTCCCCCTAAATTTTGAATCCATTGCACCCTACTAATATTTTTTAAAATGTAATAAAAATGTAGTTATATGAAATTACTGTAAGTTTCTAAACTATTCTCCATTTCTTTATTCCTCCTTTTGTGAGCTATAATAGTTCATGAACTGACCCTGGTTCTGAAATGCCACTACTATTAAACATGGCAATTACTATGATTTTATCATTTGTGATTGTTTCAGAAATACTTCTTGGAAGGAGGAAACCACCTATTTCTTACATATTTCCATTTATCTGTCACCCTTTTAGCTCTCCTGGTTTGGTAGTTCAAGATTATTTGCAAGCATCATATCAATATTTATATAGGGTCATTGGGTAGTTCAGTTGGGCTGAAGGAACAACTGGATTATTCTTATAAAATGTGCAAGACCTGAATGTGTACTTGAAAGGTGTTTATGTAGGGTGATGAGATAGGGTCTGAAGCCTTAGACATGAGCCAGAGAAAAGGCACAATAAAATAGCAAAGTGTTAGGCTAGGAGTTACAAGACCTGGATTTTGATCCCTATTCTCTGACTTAAAAGCAACATGATCTTGAGCTCTCTCTGTGCTTGTTTATTCATTTGTAAATTGTGAACACTAACTACTCTGATTACTTTGCAAAGTTTTGAGCATCATATTCTTGTCTTTTATTTTTTTATTTTTATTTTTTTTAAGATTTTATTTATTTATTAGAGAGCGAGAGAGAGAGCACAAGTAGGCAGGCAGGCAGGCAGAGGCAGAGGGAGAAGCAGGCTCCCCGCTGAGCAGGGAGCCCGATGTGGGGCTCAATCCCAGGACCCTGGGATCATGACCCGAGCCGAAGGCAGACACTTAACCGACTGAGCCACCCAGGCGCCCCATATTCTTGTCTTTTAATTGCTTGTTTCTTCTCTAGAGGTCCTCAGCAATGTTTATGGATTTTGTTCTAGTTCTCCAGAACTTGCCTCAACTGCTGTATAGATTTGTTTAGTTTTCAACTTACCACTTTCTAGCTTCTTCACCTCTACTGAGTGTATCTTTTCTGTACCTTACAGCTTCTTTTTACTCCTCAGTCTTTATAATAGGGCACACTTAATGGTCATCAACGCTCCTTTGGTATTTCTATCTTAGCTTTTGTTCTTTCTTCTAACTGCATCATTTTGTTAATATAGCCTGGTTTGCATTCCTGAGGGGGGAATCTGATTAGCTCAACTAATATCTCTTAGATCTGAGGAACTACAGCAAGGGTTGCTGGCCAGCCTATTGAACTGACTTCCTTTAAATCAGATAGTCACCTGTGACTGGGCTGTATCTGTGCAGAGCCTGTCAGGGGTTGTAGGAGTGACATGGTTGGTGCAAGTGCTGTGGCCTCAGGACTTTAATAAAAGGAAGTAAAACTCTTCAAGATGAATAAAGGCATTTTAACTAATTCCCATTTGGGAGAAAACATTTGAAGGGAAGAGGGGACATTATTTTACAAAATTAAATAAAGACATAAAGACACCTTTTAGGAAATGTTATACTAATCTTATTCCCATTGTTTTTAATTGAATCATAATTGGTAGAAAAACCTGCCACATCCTTTTAATTAAGGTGGTTCCATTTAGTGCATCATTATAAAATATGTTACTTATTTGCTTCTTCCCCATTGGCATAAAATTAAGGAAAAGGGTAGAATTTACTTCCTATTTTGGGAAAATCACGAAGCTGAGGATTTCTGACTTGAACACTGCTTCTAAAAATGATAAATAGTATTTTGGAAAACAAAGACTGTATAAGAAATGAAATTTTCTTCTAAATATAGTAATGTAATTTGCTAATTTAAATGAACGTCTTCATTTAATGTCTTTCTGGTCCATGTTTGCTGTTCCACAAAATATTTATTGAGCTTGTATTATGTGTTAGGTACAGTCCTTAATGTCTGTCAGGAGGACATGACAGAGCCTATAAGAGAGGTTTGTTTCTTGGTCTAGAGTGGTACTTGGGGTAGGAAAACATTTTTTAAAACTTTAGGTATAAATGACATATAACATATTAGTTCTAGGTGTACAACATAATGATTTGATATATGTATATGTTGTAAACTGATCACCACAGTAAATTTAGTTAACATCTATCACTGCACCTAGTTATAATTTTTTTTCTTGTGATGAGAACTTTACTCTGTTAGCAACTTTCGGATATACAATACAGTATTGTTAACTGTAGTCACCATGTTGTACAATACATCCCTAGGACTTATTTATCTTATCACTGAATGTTTATACCTTCTGACCACCATCACCCATTTTGCCCACATCCTACCCTCCCTGCCTGTGGCAACCACAAATCTATTCTCTATATGTATGAGGTTTTTATTTCTTTAGATTCCATATATGTGATATCATATACTACTTGTCTTTGTCTGACTTACTTTACTTAGCATAATGCTCTCAGGCTCTATCCGTGTTGTTGCAGTGGCAGAATTTCCTTCTTTGTTATGACTGAATAATATTCCAGTCTGTGTGTGCGTGTGTGTATGTGTGTACACCAAATTTTATTTATTCATCTGTCAATAGACACTTAGGTTGTTTCTATGTCTTGGCAATTGTGAATAATGCTCCAGTGAACATGGGGGTACAGATATCTTTTTAAGATAGTAGTTTTGTTTTCTTCAGATAAATACCCAGAGGTGGAATTGATGGATCATATTGTAGTTCTATTTTTAATTTTTTGAGGAACCTTCATACTATTTTCCATAGTCACCGTAGCAATTTAACATTTCTAACAGTGCACCAGTGTTCCCTTTTCGTCACATCTTCACCAACACTTGTTATATTGTGTTTTTGATTTTAGCCATTCTAACAGGGGTGAGGTGATATCTCATTGTGGTTTTGACTTGCATTTCTTTGATGATTAGTGATGTTGAACACCTTTTCATTACTTGCTGGCTCTTTGTATGTTTTCTTTGGAAAATTTTTTCAGAATTCTACCTCTTTTTAAATTGAATTGTTTTATTTTTCTATTGAGTTGGATGACTTCTTTATATATTTTAAATAGCCTTTTATCAGATATGTGACTTGCAAATATCTTCTCCCATTCTGTAGGTTGCCTTTTCATTTTGCAGATGGTTATCTTTGCTCTACAGAAACTTTAGTTCAATGTGGTTCTACTGGTTGGTTTTGCTTTTGTTGCCTTTGCTTTTAGTGTCTTATTTTATGTATATAAAATTATTGAGACCAATGTGAAGATTACCCCCCCTCTGTTTCCTTATAGGGGTTTTGTGGTTTCCTGTCTTATGTTCAAGTCTTTAATCCATTTTGAGCTGATATTTGTATATGGTATAAGATAGTGGTCCAATTTCATTCTTTTACATGAGCTGTCCAGTTTCCCAACACCACGTAAGACTATCCTTTACTCATTGTATATTCCTTGACCTTTTGTCATAAGTTAATTTGCCATCCATGTATGGGTTCATTTCTGGGCTCTCTATTTTGTTCTCTTGATCAGTGTGTCTGTTTTTATGCCAGTGCCATACTGGTTTGATGAGTATAGCTTTGTAATATAGTTTGAAATCAGGAAGTTTAGTGCCTCCATTTTTGTTTTTTCTCATGATTGCTTTAGCTGTTTGGGGTCTTTTGTGGTTCCATACAAATTTTAGGATTGTTTATTCTATTTCTGTGAAAAATGCTATAGGGATTTTAACAGGGATTGCATTGAATCTGTAGATTGCTTTGGGTTGTATGGACATTTTAACATTAATTCTTCCAGTCCATGAGCATTAAATAGCTTCCGATTTATTTGTATCCTCAGTTTTTTTAATCAGTGTCTTTCTTATGATTTTCTTAATAACATTTTCATTTCTCTAGCTTACTTTATTGTAAGAATACAGTATATAATGTATACAACACATAAAATATGTGTTAATTGACTATGTTATTGGTAAGGCTTCTGGTCAACAGGAGGTTATCAGTAGTTAAGTTTTGGGAGAGTCAAAAGGTATATGTGGGTTTTTGCTGTGCAGGAGGTTGACTCCTCTAACCTCTGTGTTTTTCAAGGGTCAACTAACTGTATTTTATTTGTTTTTACTCTGATCTTTGTTATGTCCTTCCTGCTAACTGTAGGCTTTGTTTATTCTTCTTTTTCTAGTTCTTTGAGGTGTCAAGTTAGGTTGTTTATTTGAGTTATTTGTTTCTTAATCTAGGCATTTATTGCTATGAACTTCTTAGAATTACTTTTGCAGTATCCCATAAATTTTGATATACTTCCATTTTTATTTTCTCAAGATATTTTTTGATTCGTCTTTTGATTTCTCATTTGACCCATTTTTTGTTCAGTAGTATGTTTAATCTCTACATATTTGTGAATTTTCCAGTTTTCTTCTTGTGATTGATTTCTATTTAGTTTCATCCTATTGTTGTTGAAAATGATGCTTGATAGGATTTCAGTCTTAAATTTGTGAAGACTTGTTTTGTGGCCTGGGGCGCCTGGGTGGGTGGCTCAGTAGGTTAAGCATGACTCTTGATTTCAGCTCAGGTCATGATTTCAGGGTTGTGAGATCGAGCCCTGTGTTGGGCTCTGTGCTCGGTGTGGTACCTGCTTAAGATTCTCTCTCTCACTCTGTCCCCACCCCTCCTCCCCCAAAAAACTCACTTGTTTTATGGCTTAACATATGATTTTTCCTGGAGAAGGTTGCATGTGCACTGGAGAAGAACGTATATTCTGCTTTTGGATTGAATGTTCTGTAAATGTCTATTAAGTCCATGAGGTATAATGGGTTGTTGAAGTCCAAAGTTTCTGTACTGATTTTCTGTCTGGATGATCTATCCATTGATGAAAGTGAGGTACTAAAGTTTCCTACTGTTATTATATTGCTGCTTGTTTCCCCCTTTTGGTCTGTTGATATTTGCTCTCTATATTTAGGTATTCCTATGTTGTTTGCATAAATATTTGCAGGACCAATCCTTTTCTTATTATAAAATTACCTTCTTTGTCTCTTATTACAGTCTTTGTCTCAGTCTCTTGTCCAGTAGAAGTATAGCTACTTTAGCTTTCTTTTAGTTTCCATTTGCATGGAATATCTTTTCCATCCCTTCATTTCCAGTGTATATGTGTCTTTAAAGCTGAAGTGAGACTCTTAGAGACAGCATATAGTTGTTTTTCTTTTTTTTAAAGTCTGTTGAGCCACTGTCTTTTTATTAGAGAATTTACTCCTTTTACATTTAAAGTAATTATTGATAGGTATGGGCTTATTGTTGTTTTGTTTTCTGGCTTTTTTTGGTAATTTTTTTCTTTTTTTTTTCTTGCTCTCTTTTATGATTTGATAGCTTTTTGTGGTTTTATGCTTAGATTTCTTTTTCTTTCTCTTTTGTTTATTTACTGTAGGTTTTTGCTTCGTAGTTACCATGAGGCTTACATGAAGCATCTTGTATTTATAACAGTTTCTTTTAAGTTGATAACAACTTAAATTTGAAAGCAATCTAAAGCTCTACATTTTTACTCTCCCATGTTTTATGTTTTCAGTATCACAATTTACCTCTGTCTTGTGTATCCATTTACAAATTATTGTAGTTTTTGTTATTTTTCCTGTTTTTGTCTTTTAATTTTCATACTAGATTTATAAATGGTTAACCCATCACCTCTGCAGCATTAGATTATTCTGAATTTGTACATTTACTTTACCAGTTAGATTTATACTTTTGCATGTTTTCCTAATACTAATTAGTGTTCTTTTGTTTCAGGGTAAAGAAGTCCCTATAACATTTCTCCTGAGGCTAGTGTGGTGGTACTGAGTGAAAGCATGTTTGAGAAGTATTTTGGGGTAGAATTGATCCTTAATTTGTGGAGTTTTGGAAGTCCATGTAGATGCATTTAGGATTGCTATTTTTCTTTTTTCTTTGTGGTGATGGTGGTATTACTGCTATAACTGGAGCAAATCTCCATCTAATTGTCTGACATTTTGGGGTTTTATGTGGGATATCATTTGGGAGTGGATTCCTTTTTAATAAAAAAGTGAGATTAATAGATTATATTCTATTAATATTCTATAATATAATTATATATAATATAATTGAATATAATTGAATATAATTCTATTATATTCTATGAAGAATTTTCTTTAGTGTCTCTCTCCTTTAAATTCCTAGTAACTTACTAGTCTATACCAGTCATGTTATATTTATCTTGAAGTACTTCATTGAGGTTATTTATGTACATCACTATCTAAATTGTTTTTGTTTTTTTTTTAAGATTTTATTTATTTGACAGAGAGAGAGAGAGTGAGACAGGGAGGACAAGCAGGGGGAGTGGGAGAGGGAGAAGCAGGCTCCCCACCAAGCAGGGAGCCCAATGCGGGGCTCGATCCCAGGACCCCAGGATCACGACCTGAGTAGAAGGCAGACGCTTAACGACTGAGCCACCCAGGTGCCCCAATCACTATCTAAAGTGTAAAATCTTAGAGAGTTGTATACTTGATATTGCTTTATATGTCATATATATGTGTGTGTGTGTGTGTGTGTGTGTGTATTTTTTTTATGACTATATCAAGGTGCCAGGCCCTGTGCTACATGGTGTGAATACAAAGACAGGATTTTCAGGGAGCTTAGAATCTGGGAAAGGACATATGTAGCATGATTTTTTTTTTTTAAGATTTTATTTATTTATTTGACAGAGAAAGACACAGCGAGAGAGGGAACACAGCAGTGGGAGTGGGAGAGGGAAAAGAAGGCTTTCCCACTGAGCAGGGAGCCCGATGCGGGGCTTGATCCCAGGACCCTGGGATCATGACCTGAGCCAAAGGCAGACGTTTAACAACTGAGCCACCCAGGTGCCCCGTGGACATGATTATGATGCTCTGCTTTTATGTGTCAGAAAAGTGTTGGGAAGACAGTCTTTATATGTAGTAAACACTACACAAGTATTAACAAATGAATGTTAATTAAAATATGCTAGCATAAGAAACCTAATTTAAGTCCTTGGCATTACATAACATATATTTTATGCTTTAATTACATGTTTTAATTATATAGGTATATATATAATTATATTTAATATTGTGCAGTAAAATGAAACATGTTAGGCTCTTTTTTTTCCAAAGACAGTAGGATTATTGGAGCCTGTGAATGGCTTGAAATATTAGATTTCTTTCTCTATAATGTATATATAATATGTATATTTTCTGTATTCGTGAGAAAATTAACTCATTAAAATTTATGTGTCTTAAGGGCAAAATGTTTTCTTTTTCAGCTATAGGGTAATATAGAGGACAAGGCCAGGCTATGTTTCTCTTATTAGATGTTGACCTTAGGTCAATAATTTATCTTAGCTGAACTTTTTTTTGGCTCCATATGCAATGTGGGGCTTGAACTCACAACTCTGAGATCAAGAGTCAAAGGCTCTACTGACTGAGCCAGTTAGGTGCACCCCCACTTTTTTTTTTTAAGCTGAACTTCCATTTTTTTAAAAATCTGCAACATGGGACTCACAGTAATAAATAGTGAGTTCCTTGAGAACAATATCCATGCCATATTAATTTTTGCTAGAAAATGACCAATCATTACTTGCTTGCTTGTGCCTTTCTTCGTTTTAGCAATGTAGGTTCTGTATCCCAAGAAACTCTGCAATCTTAGGTAAAGCAGGATGGTTGGTCACTTTATTGGTAGTGTCTAGCTTGTAGCTAGCAATTAGTGGGTTGGTGACTGGAATTGAATGTCTCCTCTGTCCTGTTCACAGAACTGATGTGTAAGAGTCAAATGATATTTTGTGAAAGCATTTTGAAAACAGTAAAAGTTATAATAATGAAATTGACGTTCTTCTTATCGTTATTCCCTTGGATTCATGTCTGGACTTCGGTGTGAAGTAATCTGGTATACAAAAATTTCAGTATTTCATGCTTGTATCTGTTGTGTAAAGTGAGTTACATATGATGGCATGAATTCATTTAAAGACAGTTCTTCTTCAGGAGGAGCAAGATGGCAGAGGAGTAGGAGACGTAAATTTCATCTGGTCCCAGGAATTCAGCTAGATAGGTATCCAACCATTCCGAACACCTACGAACTCAACAGGAGATCAAAGAAAAGAATAGCAGCAACTCTCTGAACAGAAAAGCGACCACTTTCTGGAAGGTAGGATGTGCGGAGAAGTGAATCTGAGGCGATATTCAGGAAGATACCGCAGGGGAGGGAGCCTCTGTCAGCCGGCTACTGTCAAGTGATAGAGCAGCGAAACACAAAATCAGAACTTTTAGAAGTCTGCTCCACTGAGGGATGTAGCTCCAGTAGCTAAGCCGGGGGTGGAACCCTTGCGGGACAGTGTGGACTCAGGACCCTCGGGGTCACAGAAAGACCGGGGGTGCCTGAGTGCAGCAGAGCTCCCAGGTATCGGAACGGGGAAGCCGGCTGCAAAGACGGAGCCCAGGAATGGGCTCTCAGCTCAGGGTTGCCATAAACTGTGACCCGCAGCACAGTCAGGCCACTGCTCTTCAAGCAGGGACCCAGCAAGCGGCAGATCCAAGGAGACGCCCTTCCTCCCCCTGGAGGAGCAGCATGGGAGTGCACTGCAGGAATCTGCTGGGTTTGGAGATTCCAAATGGGATCATGTACCAGAGATAGAAACGCTCGGTCACAGGCCAGGTGAGCACAGACTGTGGCCGGAGACTGGGGAGACAGTAGTGATTAACTGCTTTTCTCTGAAGGCTCACTGAGGAGTGGGGCCCCGAGTTCTCAGCTCCTCCAGGGCGGAGATTGGGAGGGCGCGATTTTCACTCTCGTCCTCCAAAGCTGTACCGAAAGCTTGCAGGGCACAAAAGCTTCCGAGAGCAAACCCGAGCAGATTACTTAGCCCGGCCCCTGGCAAGGGCGGGGCAATTCCACCCCCAGCAAAGACATTAGGGAACCAGAGCAGCAGGCCCCTCCCCCAGAAGATCAGCAAGAACAGCAAGCCAAGACCAAGTTTACTGATCAATGAGAACGGCAGAACTCCAGCACTAGGGGAATACAGCACATAGAATTCATGGCTTTTTTTCCCCCGATTCTTTAGTTTTTCAAAGTTAATTTTTTTAATTTTCTTTTTTTCTCTATTTTTTTTAAATTTTTCTTTTTTTTTTAAAGATTTTATTTATTTGAGAGAGAGAGAATGAGAGATAGAGAGCACGAGAGGGAAGAGGGTTAGAGGGAGAAGCAGACTCCCCGCTGAGCAGGGAGCCCAATGTGGGACTCGATCCCAGGACTCCAGGATCATGATCTGAGCCGAAGGCAGTCGCTTAACCAACTGAGCCACCCAGGCACCCTCTTTTTCCCTTTTTCAACCAACATCTTATCAATCCCTTTTTTAAAGATCTTTTTTATTTTTCATTTTTAGAGTCATATTCTATCCCTTCATAGTAGTTAACTTTATTTTTGGCATGTATTTATATAAGTTTTTCTGTCTTTAAAATTTTAGGATACAGTTGCTTCTAATAGACCAAAATAGACCCTAGATCTCTAGTGTATGGCTTTGTTCTAGTCTCCTGCCTGATCACATTCTCTCCCCCCCTTTTTTTAAAATTTCTCTTCTTTCTTTTTTCAACCAACTTCTTATCAATTCCTTTTATAAAATCTTTTATAATTTTCATCTTTACAGTCATATTTCATCCCTTCATCGTATTAACCCTTATTTTTGTATATATATACATATATAAGCTTTTCTTTCTTTAAAATTTTGGGAGGCACTTCCTTCTAACAGACCAAAATACGCCCAAAATCTAGAATGTGGCACTGATATATTCACCAGCATGATCATATTTGATCATATTCTTCTTTTTTTTAAAAAGTCTTTTTATTTTTCTTTCCCTTTTTCTTTTTTTTTTCTTTTCTCCGTTTCAGGTCTCTTCTGATTTGTTTAGTGTATATTTTTCTGGGGTCATTTTTACCCTGTTAGCTTTTTTTTCTCTCACTCATCTATTCCCCTCTGGACAAAATGACAAGACAGAAAAAAATCACCTCAAAAAAAAGAATAAGGGTGCCTGGGTGGCTCAGTCGTTAGGTGTCTACCTTCGGCTCGAGTCGTGATCCCGGGGTTCTGGGATTGAGTCCCGTGTCGGGCTCCCTGCTCAGCGGGAGCCTGCTTCTCCATCTGCCTGTCTCTCTCTCTGTCTCTTATGAATAAATGAATAAAATCTTAAAAAAAAAATTAAGAGGCAGTACCGACTGCTAGGGATCTAATAAATACGGACATTAGATGTCAGAACTTGATTTCAGAATGACGATTATAAACATATTAGCTGGGCATGAAAAAAGCATGGAAGATGCTAGAGAAACCCTCTCTGGAGAAATAAAAGAACTAAAATCTAACCAAGTCAAAATCAAAAAGGCTATTAATGAGGTGCAATAAAAAATGGAGGTTCTAACTCCTAGGATAAATGAGGCAGAAGAGAGAATTAGTTATATAGAAGACCAAATGATGGAAAATAAAGAAGCTAAGGAAAAGAGAGATAAACAACTGCTGGATCACGAGGGCAGAATTTGAGCGATAAGTGATACCATAAGACAAAACAGTGTTAGAATGATTGGGATCCCAGAAGAAGAAGAAAGAGAGAGAGGGGCAAAACGTATATCGGAGCAAATTATAGCAGAGAACTTCCCTAATTTGGGGAAGGAAACAGGCATCAAAATCCAGGAGGCACAGAGAACCCCCCTCCAAATCAATAAAAATAGGTCAACACCCTGACAACTAATAGTAAAACTTAAAAGTCTTAGAGACAGAGATAATCCTGAAAGCAGCTTGGGACAAGAAGTCTGTAACCTACAATGGTAGAAACATTAGATTGGCAACAGACCTATCCACAGAGACCTGGAAGGCCAGAAAGGACTGGCGTGATATATACAGAGCACTAAATGAGAAAAATATGCCGCTAAGAATACTCTATCCAGCTAGGCTGTCATTGAAAATAAAAGGAGAGATAAAAATCTTCCAGGACAAACAAAAACTAAAAGAATTTGCAAACACCAAACCAGCCCTACAATAAATATTGAAAGGGGTCCTCTAAGCAAAGAGAGAGCCTAAAAGTAACATAGACCAGAAAGGAACAGAGACAATATACAGTAACAGTCACCCTACAGGCAATACAGTGGCACTAAATTCATATCTTTCAGTAGTTACCCTGAAGTAAATGGGCTAAATGCCCCAATCAAAAGACACAAGGTATCAGATTGGATAAGAAAACAAGACCCATCGATATGCTGTCTGCAAGAGACTCATTTTAGACCCAAAGACACCTCCAGATTGAAAGTGAGGGGGTGGAAAACCATTTACCATGCTAATGGACACCAAAAGAAAGCTGGGGTGGCAATCCTTATATCAGACAAATTAGATTTTAAACCAAAGAGTTTAAAAAGAGGTGAGGAAGGACACTATATGATACTTAAAGGGTCTGTCCCACAAGAAGATCTAACAATTGTAAATATCTATGCCCCTAATGTGGGAGCAGCCAATTATATAAGCCAATTAATAACAAAATCAAAGAAACACATTGACAACAATACAATAATAGTAGGGAACTTTAACACCCCCCTCACTGAAATAGATCATCTAAGCAAAAGACAAACAAGGAAATAAAGACTTTAAATGACACACTGGACCAAATGGACTTCATAGATATATTCAGAACATTCCATCCCAAAGAAACAGAATACATATTCTTTTCTAGTGCCCATGGAACATTCTCCAGAGTAGAGCACATCCTGGGCCACAGGTCTCAACTGGTACCAAAAGACTGGGATCATTCCCTGCATATTTCGGACCACAATGCTTTGAAACTGGAACTCAATCACAAGAGGAAAGTCAGAAAGAATTCAAATACGTGGAGGCTAAAGAGCATCCTACTAAAGAATGATTAGGTCAACCAGGAAATTAAAGAAGAATTATAAAAATTCATGGAAACAAAAGTGAAAACACAACTGTTCAAAATCTTTGGGATGCAGCAAAGGCGGTCCTAATAGGAAAGTATATAGCAATACAAACCTTTCTCAAGAAACAAGAAAGGTTTCAAATATACAGCCTAACCCTACACCTAAAGGAGCTGGGGAAAGAACAATGAATAAAGCCTAAACCCAGCAGAAGAAGAGAAATAATAATCAGAGCAGAAATCAATGAAATAGAAACCAAAAGAATGATAGAACAGATCAACAAAACTAGGAGCTTGTTCTTTGAAAGAATTAATAAGATTGATAAATCCCTGGCCAGACTTACCAAAAAGAAAAGAGAAATTACCCAAATAAATAAAATCATGAATGAAAGAGGAGAGATCAAAACCAACACCAAAGAATACAAACAATTATAAGAACATATTATGAGCGACTATATGCCAGCAAATTAGATAATCTGGAAGAAATGGGTGCATTCCTAGAGATGTATAAACTACCAAAACTGAACCAGGAAGAAATAGAAAACCTGAACAGACCTATAACCACTAAAGAATTTGAAGCAGTCATCAAAAAAATCCCAAAAAACAAGAGCCCAGGGCCAGACAGCTTCCCACAGGAATTCTGCCAAACATTTAAAGAATTAATAGCTATTCTGGAACTGTTCCAAAAAATACAAATGGAAGGAAACTTCCAAACACATGAGGCCAGCATTACCTTGATCCCAAAATCAGACAAAGACCCCATCAAAAAGGAGAATTACAGACCAGTATCCCTGATGAACATGGATGTAAAAATTCTCACCAAAGTACTAGCCAATAGGATCCAACAGTACACTAAAAGCATTATTCACCACAACCAAGTGGGATTTATTCCTGGGCTGCAAGGTTGGTTCAACATCCACAAATCAATCAATGTGATACAGTATATTAAAAGAAAGAAAAGAACCATATGATACTCTCAATAGTTGCAGAAAAGGCATTTGACGAAGTACAGCATCCTTCCTTGATCAAAACTTTTCAAGGTATAGGGATAAGGGGTACACACCTCAATATCCTAAAAGCCATCTATGAAAAACTCACAGCGAATATCATTCTCAATGGGGAAAAACTGAGAGCTTCCCCTTAAGGTCAGGAATGCGGCAGGGGTGTCCACTATCACCACTGCTATTCAACATAGTACTAGAAGTCCTAGCCATAGCCATCAAATAACAAAAAGAAATCAAAGGCATCCGAATCGGCAAAGAAGAAGTCAAACTCTCACTCTTTGCAGATGATATGCTACTTTATGTGGAAAGCCCAAAAGATTCCACCCCAAAACTGCTAGAACTCATACAGGAATTGAGTAACGTGGCAGGATATAAAATCAATGCACAGAAATCAGTGGCATTTCTATATACCAACAACAAGAGAGAAGAAAAGAAATTACAGAATCAATCCCATTTAAAATGCACCCAAAACCATAAGATACCTAGGAATAAAGCTAACCAAAGAGGCAAAGAATCTGTACTCAGAAAACTATAGAATACTCATGAAAGAAATTGATGAAGACACAAAGAAATGGAAAAACGTTCCATGCTCATGGATTGGAAGAACAAACATTGTGAAGATGTCAGTGCTACCTAGAACAATATACACATTTAATGCAATCCCTATCAAAATAGCATCCATTGTTTTCAAAGAAATGGAACAAAAAATCCTAAAATTTGTATGGAAACAGTAAAGAACCCGAATAGCCAGAGGAATGTTGAAAAAGAAAAGCAAAGCTGGTGGCATCACAATTCCAGACTTCATGCTCTATTACAAAGCTGTCATCATCAAGACAGTATGGTACTGGCATTAAAACAGACACATAGATCAATGGAACAGAATAGAGAGCCCAGAAATGGACCGTCAACTCTATGGTCAAGTAACCTTCGACAAAGCAGGAAAGAATGTCCAATGGAAAAAAGACAGTCTCTTCAACAAATGGTGTTGGGAAAATTGGACAGCCATATGCAGAAAAATGAAACTGGACCATTTCCTTACACCACACACAAAAATTGACTCAAAATGGTTGAAAGACCTCAATATAAGACAGGAGTCCATGAAAATCCTCGAGGAGAACACAGGCAGCAACCTGTTCGATCTCAGCCACAGCAACTTCTTCCTAGAAACATCGCCAAAGGCAAAGGAAGCAAGGGCAAAGTGAACTATTGGGACTTCATCAAGATTAAAAGCTTTTGCCCAGCAAAGGAAACAGTGGACAAAACCAAAAGACAACTGACAGAATGGGAGAAGATATTTGCAAATGACATCAAATAAAGGGCTAGTATCCAAAATCTATAAAGAACTTATCAAACTCAACACCCAGAGAACAAATAATCCAATCAAGAAATGGTCAGAAGACATGAACAGACATTCCTGCAAAGAAGACATCCAAATGGCCAACAGACACATGAAAAAGTGCTCAACATTGCTCAGCATCAGGGAAATCCAAATCAAAACCTCAGTGAGATACCACCTCACACCAGTCAGAATGGCTAAAATTAACAAGTCAGGGAACGACAGATGTTGGCAAGGATGTGGAGAAAGGGGAACCCTGCTACACTGTTGGTGGGAAGGCAAGCTGGTGCAGCCATTCTTGAACAGTATGGAGGTTCTTTAAAAAGTTGAAAATAGAGCTACCCTATGACCCAGCAATTGCACTACTGGGTATTTACCCCAAAGATAGAAATGTAGTGATCCCAAGGGGTACATGCACCCCAATGTTTATATCAGCAATTTTCACAGTAGCCAAACTATGGGAAGAGCCTAGATGTCCACCAACAGATGAATGGATAAAGAAGATGTGGTGTGTGTGTACACACACACACACACACACACACACACACACACACACACGGGAATATTATGCAGCCACCAATAAAACCTGAAATCTTGCCATTTGTGACAACGTGGATGGAACTGGAAGGTATTATGCTAAGCAAAATAAGTCAATCAGAGAAGGACATGTATCATATGATCTCACTGATATGAGGAATTCTTTTTTTTTTTTTAAGATTTTTTTATTTATTTATTTGAGAGAGAGAGAGAATGAGAGAGAGAGAGCATGAGAGGGAAGAGGGTCAGAGGGAGAAGCAGACTCCCTGCTGAGCAGGAAGCCCGATGCGGGACTCGATCCTGGGACTCCAGGATCATGACCTGAGCCGAAGGCAGTCGCTTAACCAACTGAGCCACCCAGGCGCCCCTGATATGAGGAATTCTTAATCTCAGGAAACAGACTGAGGGTTGCTGGCGTGTTGGGGTTGGGAGTGTTGGGGTGGCAGGGTCATAGACATTGGGGAGGTTATGTGCTATGGTGAGCGCTGTGAATTGTTGAAGACTGATGAATCACAGACCTGTACCTCTGAAACACATAATACATTATATGTAAAAAAAAAAAAAAAAGGAAGGGAAAAATGAAGGGGGGGAAATCGGAGGGGGTGAGTAACCATGAGAGACTATGGACTCTGAGAAAGAAACTGAGGGTTTTAGAGAGGAGGGGGCCTGGGGGAGGGGTTAGCCTGGTGATAGGTATTAAAGAGGGCATGTACTGAATGGATCACCCGGTGTTATAAGCGAACAGTGAATCATGGAACACTACATCAAAAACTAATGATGTCATGTATTGTGATTAACATAACATAATAAAATTAAAAAAAAAAAAGTTCTTCTTCCCGGAAGGCAATGAGAGTTAAACTAAAAATTGAATCATGATCCTCTGGTCTTAGAGTTTTACATTTAGTATGATTTTTGGTTATATTGGAAGAGCCAATTTCACTTCTGAATATGTGGTTTCTGTTCTATTTGTTTTACACATTTTCTCTTAGGCCAAAAGCCAGTTCATAATCTAGCCTTTTCTATATGAAGCAACTTGAGGATGGATATAGTACTCTTTGCTACTAAAGATGCTTGTTGAGGTATTTCTTCTTTGCATTTATTGGATATTTACTGCTTATTTCTATTCTTGAACTTTTTTTATTTTTCATTCTTGAATAAAACCAAGGGCAGCAGTTTTGCCTACCACATTTGTTTCTGATCTGAGAAAGATAATGTGGCATGGTATTGTGTTGCATGGCAACACTTAATGAGTGTTTTTAAGAGTTCCCTTGATATTGCTAGAAAGCTAAGGAGCATGATTTGAAAAGATAGTGTATAGGAGTAAATAGATGGGGGAGTTACTTGGTACTTTCTTGATCTTAGGTCTTGTTGGATCTTACAGTCTAAGAAATTAGAAAGATTGGCTTTGATCAGAATTTGAATAAGTGTGACCTTTAAGGAGAGCTGAATACCTCACGCATTGTGTTCATTATGTTGTACCTTTGCTATCAAGTTTTGTGAACCAAGATTGTCTTAGATTTAGGGACATGCTTTTGAGAGATTTTATGTCTTGATTATCATTGGCATATAAAACCTCGGTCTTGTCTATTGCTTATCTGTTGTGTGATCTTAGGTAGATCACATTTATGTGATCAGAAATCCTAGGGTCATTATGAGATTGGGATACATGTTTGCAAAATGTAATTTTTGCCAACCATATTTGTTTCTGATATAACTTAAGTATAGCTTCCTATTCTTTCTTCTGTAGCTATTTACCCAATAAAACATAACAAAATCCCAAATCTAAAGCAACTTGAATCCTTAACTGTATCATACTTAGCAAATAGATTTCTTTAAAGTTATTTATTTATTTATTTATTTTTTTGAGAGCACGAGAGCAAGTCGGGGCATGGAGAGGGACGAGCAGTCTCTACTGAGTGCAGAGCCCAGTGCAGGGCTCATTCCTAGGACTCTGAGATCATGACCCAAGCCAAAAGCAAGAATTGGACGCTCAACCAACTAAGCCACCCAGGTACCCCAGCAAGTAGAATTTTTAAGAAGTTAGATGCCTCTAGTTTTTCTTTATTATTATTGAAACTTTATAAGGAATCCAGCACAGTTGTTAAGAAGTAAAGAAATACTGGATAAATTAAACATTGAGATGATTAGTTTTGAGTTACAACAGTAACAATAATAATGAATTGCCTATTAAAGTACTTACTAAGGGCCAGGTACTAATACAGAATGCTTAATGTTTGTTTTTTTGTTTACTCCTTAGAGCAGTTCTGTGGAATAGGTAATCATGGTATCATGATTTGCTGATGTGGAAACCAGATCTTATACCTGTGCCCAGGACTCAGCAGCAATAAGAGTAGACCTGGAATTTTTGGGAAGATAAACTTACTGTGTCTGGCCCCAAAGCCTGTTCTAAAATCATGACTCAGTGTGGGAATATGACATTTAGGTGTCTTTAGTTATAGAGTGAATGCTCACTTCTGAATGATCTTGATCAGAAGGAGAACTGGATTGGAATAGAACAGATCTTTCTCTTCAGAGACCCTGAGGTTCTGGCAGTGTCATAACTACTCTGTAGATTTAGTCTTTTTCCACTGTGTGGGAAACAGTTAAAAGTAAGTGATATATAGGGGCACCTGGGTGGCTTAGTCAGTTAAGCGTCTGCCTTCAGCCCAAGTCATGATCCCAGGGTCCTGGGATCAAGTCCCGAATCGGGCTCCTTGCTCAGCAGGGAGTCTCCTTGTCCCTCTGCCCCTCCACCCGCTCGTGCTCTCCCTCTCTCTCTCTAATAAATTAATAAAATCTTTTTTAAAAAAAGTAAGTGATCTATATAGCCTATATGGATTATCAGTACTTTGAATTTACTGATGTTTAACTATCTCTTTTATTTTTTTTAAAGAGGGAGAGTCAGGGGAGGGGCAGAAGGAGAGGGAGAACAAGAATTCCAAGCAGGCTCTACGGCCAGCTTGGAGCCTGACGTGCGGCTCAATCTGCTGACCCTGAGGTCATGACTTGAGCTGAAAACAAGAGTCAACTGCCCTACGGACTTAGCCACCCCCGCACCCCTTAACTGTTTCTATTTAAACAAGTAAAAGCTTAGGGTCTAAGAGTATCAAAAATGCTCTCAGAAATACTAATTTATAGAGTATGAGTAGTCTGCTCATTTAATGAGTTATGAATTATGTACAAATGCATTCAGAGTCTTGATGAAGTGCTGTAGGAATTCTTACCTTTGCTTTCCATGTAACAGTTAACGTCTATTTGGTGAAGAAATCCATAGCTGTGCCTTAAAATAATATATTTTTAGAAGACATATTCCATTTAGTATTCATTTTAAACATTTCTAAAAAGTTTCCCTAAGACAGCAAACTGTCTACATTGCTTGTAGAACTCTCTAGAATACCTCTACCCAAAATTGCCTCTTCCCCACTCCACTCCCCCCCCCTTCCCTTTGGGCTGGCAAAACTCTGGAAATGAGAAACAAATATGAATCAGTATTTCTCTAAGCTATTGAGGGTATTTTGGGGTTTTTTGAAATAGGGGTGTCCTCTTCCTACAAAAATCGCTTCGAAAGCACTCTCTCCTAATGATGCCATCTCTTCTTTTTGTTCTTACTTAGAAACTAAAAATGTTGACTTTAGAGGAATAGCCGTTCAGAGAATCTCTCTGGTCTAGGAAGGTGCAGCTGCGGGTTTGGCTGGCTTGGCCAGAGATTGCAGGGTGTGAAGCCAGAGTTCGGACACAGTAAATTGTAAATTAGAGTGGTATAAAGAAGGAATGTGTGGATAACAAGGTCAAAACAAGGTCACCAGTTGTAGGAGCCAAGCAAGATACAAGATGGGCTACAAAACTGGAAAATAAGGAGTAGCCACTGGGGCAAATGACAGGTGATCTCGAGAATTCTAGGACAGAACATGATGGCTGTTTGTCTGCCAAGCTTGGTTCGTCTAAATGGCTTTTGAAGTAATGGAGTCAGTGTCAAAGGCAGGAGAACATGAAAACCAGTAGGATGATTGTAGGACTATTAGTGTAGCCTTTTAGGCTTGTGTACAAAATACGCTTTCACACACACTTCTGGTTTGTTCCTCACAATATTTGAAGGACTTATGATTTATCCCATTTTATAGGTAGAGGAGGTAAGTTGTAGTGTCAGTTTCAAGCCCTGAAAGCCTAGTGTGATTGCACTGTGGCTGTATTTTCAGAGAGAAGAGTAGCAGAATTCAGTGAGTCTATAGCACATTTTTATAGGTAGAACAGGAGTAGAAATGCAGCCAGTGGGTTTGAAAGTGTCTTAAATGGAGAAGCTACAGTAGAGTTAAAGAAATGATTATTCTGGGGCACCTGGGTGGCTCAGTTGTTAAGTGTCTGCCTTCGGCTCTCCTGGGATCGAGCCCCGCATCGGGCTCCCTGCTCTGTGGGAAGCCTGCTTCTCCCTCTCCCACTCTCCCTGCTTGTGTTCCCTCTCTCGCTGTGTCTCTCTCTGTCAAATAAATAAAATCTTAAAAAAAAAAATGATTATTCTATTACTCCATGTCAAGGAGCTAAACACACAAATATAATACAAATATGTATACTTTTTTGATGAGAACTCTAAAAAATTTGGAGCCCTTTTAAAAAATGTGAGTGAGATCTTCAATCATGAGTTGGTCTTTTTCAATCATATTTTTTGTGGCCGAGCATTTAAAAATAAACATGAATATCACATAGCTTCAGTAATTTTTGTTTAGTGCCTTGTGAGAGCACGTGCACATGTGTGTGTGTTCATGTCAGTCCTGTAAAGCTTTAATATTGTCCATTGCAAACTAGGGTGACCAAAGCAGTGATCAAACAGCTGGTGCTTAAATGCATCTACTCACACTACATTTGATGGGAAGCCTCCATTTTGTATGTTTGTGAGAATGAATGAGAAAGCAAGTCTGCCTTGGGAATTTTATAATGAATATGAGAGAGATCCTGCCACAGGTAGTTATTAAAACGTCCCCTGAAGTCTTTTATGATGAATGATTGTGTCTGTGTTTGAGTCTTTGACCTTCCCTGAAGCCTCTGTTTTTTTAAAGAAATCATCACTACCCCAAGCTAGTCACTTATTAAAATTTAAAAAATAAATTCATACTATGAAGTTTTAATTTGTACAGTGCATCTTCTGAATAACTCAGATAATTTTGTAAGTATTATTTGATCAATATGCTCTGTTCTTCTGAAAAAGAGGAAATACATGTTGATGATTTAACTGCTGTTTGTCACCTTTTTTGAGGAAGAGATGAAATATAGAGGAAAATAGGAAAGATATTGGAATTTTGTTTATTAAACAAGCAAAAGTCTGTCCTGTGTTTCATGTACGATGCATCATCATGAAAAACTTAAGATTTATAATAGGAAAGGGAAAGATGATTAGTAGGATCTATGAGAAAGGGGAGGGTTCTTAGAAATAGATATTCTAGAATTACTTTTAACAGGTGTCTACTTTAAAGTTTAATAAAGAAAATGAGGTTACCTATTCACATGTAATAAAAATTTTGTGAAAGTATGTTGAAATAAAAAAAAATAGCTTGATTTATAGCCAAGAAGAAAGATAGAAAGGAAACTTGAGTATCTACTATATGTTAGGAATTAGGCAATTGTGTTATCATGATAGGTTATTTGATGGCCACAGAGCCTTTCTAACTTTAAGTCTGTATTTGCTTTCACTTAACAGATGAGGAAACAGACTCCGGAGGTCAAATAACTTTGATCATACTCTTATGACTAGAGCTGGAGATTCATAACCTTTTGGGTTTTGAACCCTTATTGTCTACTGGGTTTTACTGTTGGTTCCTTTTCTTTTTTCATATCTTTAGGGAGGGGTAGGGGAGATGGAGAGAGAGAATCTTAAGCAGGCTCCCTGCCCAGCACAGAGCCCGATGCAGGGCTCAATCTCATGACCCTGAGATCATGACCTGAGCTGAAATCAAGAGTCAGATGCTTAACCGACTGAGCCACCCAGGTGCCCCTCTTTGTTCCATTTTGGCTGGCTCCAAAGCTTTAATATTCTCTGGTGCTGCTAATATCTTTGTATCATTCAGCTATTGCCACAACAATGTTCCTTACTAACCATCTCAAAATTCAGTGACACACAACAAAAAGATTTATTTCTCACACAGACATCTGTGAGTCAACTGGGCCTTTTCTTCTCTAGGCTGGGCTCCTTGGCCTTGGCTCCAGTCCTGGGGTTGAGATTAGCCCTGCTCCTTGTATTTCTCCTCATCCTTGGCTCAGCAGCTAATCAAAGGAGGTTTTTCTTAGACAAAGGGAAAACAAGCCCAACTTCCCAAGCACATTTAATTCTCATGCTCAGTGTCACTTCTGCCAGCATTGCATTGGCCAGGGCAAGCCATGTGGCTAAACTCAAAGTCAGGGATAAGGGGAGAATACTCTGCCTATGGTATGGGTGGGGAAAATGACTATATTCTGAACAGTAATCAACACTGCCAAACTCTTGATGGGCCTTATGAAGAAAACGACTGGATTAACAGAGCTGTCTCTTCTGTTTAATGTTTTGTGTGGCTTCTTTAAATACTGTAAGTTAATCATGTGTGTGAAAGGTATTTAGATTTAGATATTAAAACTAAGGTGCCTGGGACTCAACACCATTAATTGGCACTGTATGAGCTGTAGATAGCAGAAGTTTCCTCATAGAATATTTTTGGTCTGGCCTACTGGTAGAATATTTTTAGTCTGGCTTTGTTTGACTAACTGGAGTGAGGAAAGGGCATATCAATGATTTTGTAATGGATTGCCTTTATTTTTGTCATTAGTATCTATGTAATGGTAAAGAATTAACATTACTTCTAATCTAGTAGTTAGGGGAATTAGCATTTTACTTAACTCTAAATTTAGAGCCTAATCAAATTCATTAGGAATGTTAACTATTTAAATCCATTTAAATTCAGTTCATTAGAATCTAAGCTTTTTGGTTTGCTTACTTTTTTCAGCTTTTCATTATTGCCTGTTAGGAACTCTTGCTTCCAATTTACTTATGTGGATAAGACTGTTGACACAGGAAGAAATTTTAGACCAAAAGAAAGAATGGATTCTGAGGGGCTAACATGACATCATTATTGTGATGTTGGTCAGGTAATTATGGGAAGCTTTGTAGTGTTGCTAAAGATGTTCACTGGCTTTATTTCTTTAGATTTAATTGTTCAGTGGCAGTAGGGGAGTAAAAAGGAAGAGAGTAAATGATGATAAGACACTTTCAAGATAAACAGAAATTATATCCTTTAACTTCTCTAGATAAAAAGGGAAGAATAATTTCTAACCTTCTGGATATTGCATCATCACCATTTGCTCTCCTTTCCCTTTCCACTTGAAATGATACTTATTTTTTAAATAAAAATCACTTAATAAATTTTGCCATGAGAACTTTTATTCTCATTTTGAAGTTGTTGGAGACATCTTGGAGTGTTACAAAGCCAGGGCTGAGGATCACTATTCTGTGCCAGTAGGTATGGGGTCATTGAAGTGGTTAAAATTTAAAAGGTTAGGTACACCAAACCTGACATTCTCATAGATACATTTATATTCATGTCTCTGAATTGCATGCATTATTGTTTTAATGGTGCAGCTTGGTGCCTATGTTGTGTTTCGTTCAGCAACACACAGATGGGTGGATCAACGTGTCTTCTCTCAAGGATCTTTTGCATATATTAGGGGATTGGCACTCTGGATGTTAAGGAGTACTTGATGGCGACCTACATGATAGTAATTAAAAGTTATAGATAAAACCAGCCTGTTTCTGTGTTATTGCAATGTTTCTTTTAAGTTATTAGGAGTACTTAATTTAAAAAATTAGATTCTTCATTATGGCAGAGCCCATTCCTGTCTTATTTACCACTGTAACCTCAGCACCTTGAAAAGTGCCTGGAATATAGAAGGATGAATGAATGAATGTTGCTATAAAACATGAAATCTTCCCTCATTGTGACTCTCTATCTACCCTTCTAGAAAATCTTTAGTCTCTACAATCAGAAATTTAAATGTGGGAACACAAGGTCACTGTGGTTTTGTGTAAAGCATGTTTTTGAGTTTATTCTTGAGAAACTTATGCTAGAAATTACGCTTACCATAATTCTCTATGAAGAAAATTTTTTTAAAGAATTTTGCTTATAGAATGAGTATTTTTTTTTAATTCATAAATGAAACTTTTTATGTGGGCTTATCTTCCAGAAGACAAGGGGGAAGATTAATGAGCAACAGCAAATTACAAAGAAGCAGGAGACATCTATCATATGTGGAACTCTAGCTTTATTATTAACTGTCAGGACTATTATACTAATAACTATTCTTTTTTATTAAAGGATTTTACTTAATAAATAAGTATTTCCCAAATAAATTGTTCTGGTTGTTTTGTTCATGGAACATAAAATTGTTTTTTTTTTAAAAATTAAGAATACTTTTTTGTGTTTCTAGACTATTTACATAATTGTTTTAAAAAATGACAAAATTATAAAAATACTCATGTTTATAAAAATTATTTTGCATTCTATTTTGTATTTTGATTGTATACAGTGTTTAAGTGCTGGATACTTTGTAGCACAGAATTAGGTTCCTGTTTTTAAAAAGTACATACAATAGCTGTGCCTCCAAAATGATATGAAATATTGGTAATCCCAGGATATGTGTAAGTTTTTTCTTTGATGGCTGACAATTTATCTTGAGTAATTGTTTTATAGTGTCAATTTAGCTAGGTAACCTAATATAAATTTAAATGCATTTGTTTTAATAGCACATTTAATCTTTCTTGTCTTATTTTCTAATTGAGAAGGGGCAAAAGCTAGTTTGTATGGAATTTAAATTCACTTGGATATAGTCCTTAAGCATATTAGTCAATTTTTATCAAAAAAGATGCACTAAAGTTTTCCTATTAAGATTTTAAGATTATTGATTGTAGAAGAGTTTGAAAATATCTTTTTGCCTGTTTCCCCTATATAGCCTTCTTGAAGTTTCTCTATATTAGATTTTAAATGCCAATTAGGAGGTTGAGTATACTAAAATAAAAGCAAATGCAACCAAAATGGCCTCACCTTATGGCTAGTTAGGCTTTTGAGAAAATAAGTGGAACCTTTGCTCTGAGCATGGCTTTGAGAAAGATATTCATCTTAATGAACACATTAATTAGAACCATAACTATTTATAAGATAATTAGAAACGAAGCTTGGTAAACTGAGCTTTTCCTTCAATTAATGGAGGATTAATTACTGGAGGTAATGAAGTGGATTTTTAAATGCATTAAGGTGAAGTACAGAGATGAGCAAGGCTTTGTGATAGTTGCATAATTATTTCAGGCTGTTTGAGCATAGCTCATATGAGATCGTTAATAAGCATCATTGCATCGTTATGTATGCACTTAAAAAGACTTACCACCAAAATGACTGCCTAATTATTTCTAATTGGCAGGACTCTGTGTAGTCATTGAGCTGTTTGTAGCCATTTTAAGGTTCATTTAACTATCCTTGGGGCCATGTGATAGATGGAAAAAGCTTCAACTACATGCTCGCCTTGGCTGGCGCCGTTAATCAATTTTGGTGGGCTTCAGTTTAAATGCATTTGCTCATGCAGAGGTCAAAACCTGAAGTAGTCCAAGCAAAGTTTTGCTTTTTGAAGCCACTTGACTGTATTCATTAGCAATTAGTAAAATAATTGTGTCTGTCACTATATTTGGATTTCCATATGACTTTGGTATTCTTTTATCACTGTCCCTTCTTATTCCATATTTGCTCCACTGGAAACCAAATATTCTTCCAACAAACCCTTTTAGCGACTTCAGTGTAGTGGCATATGTTCCGATATACTACCCTTCTTCATTCATTTGTTAGCTTAAACAGTGTAGTACATTTCAACACAATCATCTAATTTGCTTCTGATTGATTGCTGGTGAAAGTTTCTACCCAAGTCCAACATTTTAGGGCTTTTAAGGACATCTCTGAGGAATTAGTCATTAAGCATTAAGAGAGGAAGTAAGAAGTAGTCAAATCGAATCCTGACATTTACCAGAGTTTTGTAGTTAGAAACATCTATATCTAAGATGTTGAAAGCAAAAAATATATATGTATATATCCCCCTCCCCCAAAGGCACATGCTGCAAGCAAGTTGTGTGATGTGGATAAGCTGTGTAATGTCTACATTTGTTTTTAAAACTGTTCTTAAATAGGTATATTACTAACTAGTGCTTTTATGGAATTAATTTAGAAATGTTTGAATATCAATTTCAGATGCTATATCTTTGTTTATAATATAATTGATATAAAGTTTTTAAATCTTATATCAGATTTAATGTGACATCCTATTAGCTAAGCATCTGTAAAGGTTTTCAATGAGCTTGTTGTCTTGTTACACTTAATCATAACCATCTGTGAGATGTTGTCAAGGTATATATACCATTTGAGTGGTTTAAGAAAACAGTGGTGAAGCAAATTGTAAGCTAATAAAATAAAGGTCAATTAAACCCCTTTGTTATGAAAAATGTGGTTTTAATCATTTCCTTAATGCTTAAGGTTAAAATTATTTATGCAGAATATTTTAAGGTAGTGCCAACTTTATTGAAACTAGATGTGTGTATTTAGTTCCCTTAACAGTTTCATTATTCAGGAATTTGGGGGTTTAAATGTCAATCAGGCAGTGCGTATTTCTTAGGAACTGACTTAATTACCGTGGATTTTAGTCTATTGTTTCAGTATTTAGAAACAATGGATTGAACTACTTAATCTCTCAAATCAATCAACCTGTCCCCTGCTAGAATTATGAACTTCTTTTTAGTTTTTGATAATGCCTTTTGAGTATTTTTAGCATATATTTTAAGAGGAAGAGGAAGCATGAAGCTTTTAGTAAATGGATTGCTTGTTTACAATAATATATCAAATTCTACAAACTTAGACTATCTTAATAGAATTTGTTTTGTCTTTGGTTATTCAGAAATCCTAATCTGCTTTTAAAGCATAGCAAAATAATTTAAAGGTTGGGTTAGAATTCCTTTTTTATGTAATTAGAAATTCACCTTCTGTAATTGATCAAGTTGTCACAGTTCTCCTTTGACTTTGTAAACTGAAATTGAAATTTTAGATCATGAATGTGTCATTTGCTTGTGTGGTAGTATATTTTCTGAACCTAGTTTTTGGTGCTTTAAGGGAATTGTGGTTGTGAGATTCTTTTTTTTTTTTTTTAATTTTTTTTTTTTTATTCATGAGAGACAGAGACAGAGAGAGAGAGAGAGACAGAGGGAGAAGCAGACTCCCTGCTGAGCAGGGAGCCCGATGCGGCACTCGATCCCAGGACCCTGGGATCATGACCTGAGCCGAAGGCAGATGCTTAACCATCTGAGCCACCCAGGCGCCCCATGGTTGTGAGATTCTTACTGCTAAACTGAGATGGACAAAACTTAATGGCTTCACTTTAAGCAAATCCTTTTTATTTTTAGTACGTTTGTAAAGAATGTGTTTATGGAAGTGTTATTAACAGTGCTCTAGAAAAATGGGACATAATATTAATGTTATATTGTTGGCTTTAAATCTGCATATCGAGGACTCCTGGGTGGCTCAGTCGGTTAAGCATCTGCCTTCGTCTGGGGTCATGATCCCAGGGTCCTGGGATCAAGTCCCTCGTCAGGCTCCCTGCTCAAAGGGGAGTCTGCTTCTCCCTCTGCCCCTCCCCCTTGCTTGTGTGCATGCACACGCACTCTCTAATAAATAAATAAAATCTTTTTAAAATCTGCATATTGAGGTACATTGTGAAATGCAGTTCTACAATTTTACTCATATATCATGCAAGACAAAAAGTGTTTACTATCCCATTAATAAAAAGTTTGCTGACTATAGGATGGCCTATATCCTAGGCCATCCACCCACACCTAAGCTATCAGGTATCCCAGCTCATCTTGCTAACCAATGACATTAGTTGCCAGCTGAGACCAGATAAAATTCGTAGCTGATCTAGAGAATTCTGAGAAATAATAATGTTTGTTGTTTTAAACTTCTAAGTTTTGGCTGGTTTGTTTGCAACAAAAGTTAACTGGTATAACACTGAAGTGAACCTTTAAGAGAATAAGAGTGGTTTTCCATGTGATTTGTTTAATTGCTATAATTTTGGCATTCATATTAAAACATCTCAGTGATTTTCATTATTTTTATTTATAGATTTTTTTAACTTTGGCAAACTTTTCATAAATATTATATTAAAATGATGGGAATAGTTGAAAGGGTTTATGTTATAAATTGATTAGTATTGACTTAAATTTCAGTGTTTGCAATTTTGATTATCATTTTTTGGCACAAGTGCCTCAGGATTTGTTATCTAGATAATAACTACATTTAGTTTTTTGGGTATACAACTTGTAAGTAGTTTATTAGTTTTATGTTAGAGGCTATATAAAGTAGTTAGCATTGCTTGAAAATATTTTGAAGCGCTTTATTGATTTTCTTATATAGTTAATATCATTTGAATATATTTTCTCTAAACTAGAGTAAAAATATTGCTACCATATTTTTCTGTTTTGATTATCTTTTTTATTTTTTTAACTATTCAGGCAGATTCAAAATTACATTTTTGAAAGAAATTTTGGCTCTGGTTCCAGGTGCTTCTCCTGGTTTACCTAATGAATGGGGTAGATTTATTCCTTCTGTTTAGATTCTAGTCTTTTTTATTAGGGTCCGCAATTTCTTGTAAGAGAATGCTGTTTCTATCCCCATCTGGGTTGACTGTTACAATACAGATCTCTGTACCTACAGTAGCTACATAAAAAAGTTGTCCAACAGGTACTTGTCAGGGGATGTAATCTCAAACTCACTGTTATGCAGAACCTTGCAAAGCTTTGCCAAGAAGAGTGGTATGGGTGAATGATTAAAGAATATATAGTGTATCTATTTCTTTTTTAGTTTATGTTCCATCTCTTAATTAAGCCTGAATCTTATATCTGGACCCATCATATTGACCTTCTCTGGAACTGATTTTACTGATTGTTTTTGGCATGTGGCCTTTATTTAGGGAAGTTATTGCAAATTATCCTGTGAAATTTATTAGAGAGTTTATTTTATTTCATTTTTATTTTAAATTTATTTATTTGACAGAGGGAGACACAGTGAGAGAGGGAACACAAGCAGGGGGAGCAGGAGAGGGAGAAGCAGGCCTCCCACCGAGCAGAGAGCCCGACGTAGGGCTCCATCCCAGGACCGTGGGATCATGACCTGAGCTGAAGGCAGACGCTTAAGACTGAGCCACCCAGGTGCCCCTAGAGGGTTTATTTTAACAATGATCTCAGGGTCAGAGAGAGTTGTATCTGGTTTGATAACCTGGTTTGTTTTTATTCCGTGAACATTATGTTCTTCTTTTGAGGTAGCTGTTGGGAATCTTGAAGCCAGATTTTGGTCTAAATCTAACAAATAAAAGGGACTTGTGTCCTGTTTTCATATTAACCTTTTTCCTGGTTCTGTTTTTTCTTTTCCTTTGTTCTTCCTTATTCTGTTATAAAATTTTTCTTTATCATATATATATGTATATATATATTTATATTTATTTGGAACAATATGTGGAAGTATAAATTAATTATACAAGTCCTTTGGATTTATGGTGCTTGAAGGGTATATAGTGTATCATGCTTTAAAAGATAGAGTAAGTACATTTAGCCTGTCTCTCATTGATACAACTAAAACTGAACAAAATGCTAAAAGAAGCTACTTTATGGCTCAGAAACAATAGCAGGTAGATGGGGGAGGAGAGCCAAAACATGAAGAAGTGACCCATGTGCTCAGAGTTGCCCATTTTTATTCACTCTTTACTGTCCCAGATTTGACCCAGACAAGTCCTCTTTGCAGAATTGTGTAATGGGCAGCAAAAGCTCTTAGGAAGCCTCATATGTCTGGCTAAAAGAAGGAAAAAGGAGACCCTATGAGTCAGAGAAGTAGGGGGAATACTTGTTTTTTGTTCATTTTCATACCCCCCCTTTTTTTTTTCCTCCTGGCCCTGCCCTGAGGACAGCCCCAGATGTGGACTGTGGAGTCCCTGTTATCTTTTTATTCCTCTTTTCTCTTACTGCTTTGTTGGCCTCCAGAAACATCCTACTCATGTAGAACTGCATGATGGCAGCAGAGGCAGCTAAAACTCCAAGAAAACCCCCATATTTCCCTCCAGAGGCCTGGAGAAAGAAGTTCTATGAGCTGGAGAATATGGGGTTAATCCCAGAAAAAAGAGAATAGAGAAAGAGATCCTCTCATTGTGTGTATGACTGCTACAAGGCCTGGGCCCACCTCTGAGCTGCACATAAATAGACTATAAGCAACATAGCAAAAGCTTTGAAAACTGAACTGACATTGGAACTACAACCCACAGAAAGTGAGGCAGAACTTTTGATCTAAACCCAACCAGGTTACTTGCCTACAAAACAACAAAATCAATCTACAGATAACTTTAACAAGACCCAGCGTCTTGCAACATCATATTCAAAATGTCCAGGATACAAACCAAAATACTCAGAATACAAAGAACCAGAAAAATCTGACCAATATTTAAAAGACAATATGCCAACTCCAAAATGAACCAGATGTTGGACTTAAAGTCAGACAAAGACTTTAAAATGGCTGTTATAACTATGCACATGAGGTAAAGGTAAACCCTTTTGAAATGAATTGAAAGAACTTCTGGGTAGGGAATAGAAACTAGAAAAGAAAGCTAAATGGAAATTTTAGAACTGAAAAGTACAATACCTGAAATAAAAAATGTACTGAATGGGCTCAGTATTAGAATGGAAATGACAAAGAGTCCGTGAACTTGAAGATACATAAATAATCCAGTCTGAAAAATAATGAGGAGAAAAATATTAAAAACAGTGAATGAAAAGTCAGGAACATATGGAACAGTAATAAAAATATCTAGCATGCATGTAATTAGAGTCCTAGAATTAAAAAGAGAGAGAATAGGATAGAAAAGATATTTCAGGAAGTAATGGGTAGAAATAGCTTAAATTTGATGACAGACATACATTTTTATAAGAAATAAGAAGCTCAGTTAATCCCAAGTAGGATAAACTCACACAAAACCATACCTAGATATATCTTAATGAAACTGCTAAAACCCATGAAGGAGAATTGTTTTAACTGTTCATGATTTTACTGTCGAGTGAAATATTTATCTTTTCGTTATATATTTATTGTACTTTGCCACTCAAGTAGACATTGGTATATTTCCTGTTGTGCTTAACTGGGAAAAATAAGTAATGAAGAGAACAGTATTTTTTTCATGCAATTGTGAAGATAATTTTTTAAACTTTTGCATGTTGTATGGAGTGAGATATTGAAAGAAAAGGAATATGTTAGGAGTACATCTCTCTTCCAAACTTAGAGTTAACTTGATAGTTCATTGATTAGTTGACCACTCTAGGTTAAAAAGCTTAGTTAGCGTATATTTATTTACATTCTAATCCAGGGAATGAGCTTTTGGGCCATTGAAAAAGTTCCTAAAATTAAACATAGTTATTCAGCATTCATCTGTAGGATGTTTAATCTATTTTTTATGTTAGAAATGATTAGTAGGATTTATTTGAAAATTATGGTTATTTTAATACTTTAAGATTTACATATTGCTGGGGAATATGGACCATTTGCTCATAACTCAGTCCTTCAGTGTCAGTTGCATTTTTCTAGCTGTGCAAAATCTGTTGCTTTAACTAAAAATTGGTTGCTTTGCATCAAACATTAGTTTGAAATACTTGTTTTTAATAAAAGCACACCTATTACTGATATTCAAAGCTTAAGACATTTTAAGATTAACCTCAAGTCTTAAATTTTCTATAAATCCTTCCTGATCACCATTCTTGCTTTCTACTTAGATTCTGTACATCTGTCCGTCTATCTAATTGAATATACATTAATTAACTAAGAAAGTTAAACATAAATTTACCATATGAACCAGCAATTCCACCCGTAGGGATTTACTCAAGAGAAATGAAAACATATATCCATACAAGGAGTTGCACATGAATGTTTTTCAACAGCATTATTTATAATAGCCTGAAGGTGGAAACAACCCAAATGTCTACCAGCTAATAAATGGATTAAAAAATATGACATATCCATGTAATGGTATATTACTCAGTAATACACAGGTACAAGCTGCTGATACATGCTATGATTTGGATGTGTTATGCTAAGTGAATGAAACCAGGTATAAGAGAGCACATACTGTATGATTTCATTTATTTGAAATGTCCAGAAAAGGCAAATCTATGAAGACATAAATTAGTGATTGACTAAGGTGGAGTGGGGGGTGGGGATTAATAGTAAATGAATATGAGGGCTCTTTTGGGTTAATGAAAATGATCTAAAATGTATTTATCGTGGTGATTGTACAACTTGGTGAATTTGCTAAAAAGTCATTGAAAATTGTACAAATATGTAAAGTATGTCTCAATAAAGTCATTAAAAAAGAAAAAAAAAAACCCAAGAGTATGAGATCGTATTTGTTATCTCACCATTGGCATTGTAGCCATGTCAGAACTTAGCTTAATGCTTGGCATTTTGAAATGTGCTTAATGAGGGGTTGATTTAAATTTTAATTAGTTGTGCTTTCAAAATTAAACTGAGCCTGGTACCTAGGAAATTATTTCAGAAAGATGAGTCTGAAATCAATAAGTAAGATAGATGAACTTTATTTATTTAAAGCTTTTTATTAATATCACATAATGGATTTTTTTAAAAAAGATTTTATTTGAGAGAGAGAGCACAAGCAGGGGGAGTGGCAGAGCGAGAAAGAGAAGCAGACTCCCCACTGAGCAGGGCGCCTGATGCGGGGCTCCATCCTAGGACCCTGGGATCATGACCTGAGCCTAAGGCAGATGTTTAACCAAGTGAGCCATCCAGGTGCCCCATATAATGGATTAAATGCAGAAGTCATAAGTGTGCAGCTCAAGAATTCAAATAATGAACATACCCCTTTAAATACTACTGAGGTCTAGAAATAGAATATTAAGAATACCCTTGAATCCCTGCTCGTACGCCTTACAATCATTTCCTTTTTTCAATTCTTCACATATGCGATAGATAGCCATGGTAGTCACTCTACTGACTTCTAAATACATAGATTAGTTTTGCCTTTTTTGAACTTTGTATAAATGGATTCATTAGATGTAATCTTCTTTACATGGCTTCTTCTGCATAACATTGTTTATGAGATTCATTTATGCTTTTTCATGTCATTGTAGTTTGTTATTGAACATTATTCTATAATATAAATATCCCACAATTTATTATCTATGTTATTTATTTATTTTACCAACGTTATTGGTGGACAGCTGGGTTGTTTCCTTTTTTGGTGTTACAAAGAATGGTACTGAACACTTTTTCCTTCATGTCTGATTTGGCTATGTGCATCCCTTTCTTTTGTGTATATACTTAGGAGTGAAATTGCTGTGTTATAGAATATGTGTATGTTTAAATTAATGCCATACTATTTTCCAAAATGTTTTATAATCATTTAAATTCCCACTAGGGGTGTATGAGAGTTTTCTTCACTCCACATCCCTACCAACATTTGATATTGGTTATTTTAACTTAACCATTTAGATGGATATCTATTTGGGTTTTTATTTTATTCCCCTGTTGGCTTGAGCACATTTTCATGCCTTTATTGGCCATTTGGATAGTCTCTTTTATGAAGTGTCTGTTTAAATCTCTTGTCTATTTTTTATATTAGGAAGTCTGTTTCTTAATGATCTGTAGCAGTTTTTAAGGTTATGGTATTTTTTAAAAAAATATATTCTGGTTATAAGGCTCTTTGTCTATTAATTTGTATGTTAAGTATCTTCTTCCACTCTCTGGCTTGTCATTTTGCTTTTATATGCGTGTCTTTTGAAGTTCAGGACTTCCTAATTTTAATGTAGGCTTTCTTTTGTGGTTAGTGCCTTTTGTGTCTCTGTAAAGAAATTGTTGCTTATCCCAACATCATGAACAAACCTCTTAGAAACTATTTAGTTTTACATTTAACCCTTAAATCTGGAATTTATTTTTATGTGTAGTATGTACAGTGTGAAGTTTTTTGTTTTGGTTCTTGTTTTTAATGGGTCATTCAGTTGACCAAATACTACTTATTGAAAAGACTTTAACTTCTTGCAGTTATAAAATAAATAAGACATGGGGATGTGATGTACAGCATGGGTAATATAGTCAGTATATTATGAAAACCTTGTATGGTGACAGACAATAACTAGACTTATTGTGGTGACCATTTCATAATTTATATAAATATCAAGTTATTGTGTTGTGCACCTGAAACTAATACAATGTGGTTTGTCAATTATTCCTCAATAAAAGAAAGAAAAGACTTTCCTTTTTTTGCTGCTTTTTTAGGATATTGTCCTAATCAAGTGCCCATATGTTCATGGATCTTTTGAATTCTCTATTCCATTCCATTGATTTGTTTATCCTTACTATACCATCTTAATTGATTACTGGTGCTTAAATTAAGTCGATATCAGATTAATTTTTCAGTCTAGTTCTTTTTCCATAAGAGTATGTTGGCTAATTTTGACCATGTGTATATCCATGAATTTTTTGAATCATCTTGCCTATTTCTTTTTTTTTAAAGATTTTATTTGAGAGAGAGAGAGAGAGAGTGCGATTGTGAGAATGAGTAGGGGGAGGGGCAGAGGAAGAACTAGACTCCCTGTGGAAACAGGGAGCCGGATGTGGGACTCGATCCCAGGATTCTGGGATCATGACCTGAGCCCAACAAAGGTAGACGCTTAACCGAGTGTGCCACCCTGGTGCCCCACATCTTCCCTATTTCTAGAAAAAGAGAAAATACTGGAATTTTGATTGGGATTTTATTGGTTTTATAAATCAATATGGAGAGACTTGACATCAGATTTTCTAATTTTGTATGTGTCAGCGTTTATTCATTGAATTTAATTTTTTAAATTGATTCACAGGAAATTATTTCTAACACCTTATTTTTTTTATATCATAGGCTCTGTTGTGATGATGAGCCCTTTTTCATTCTTGGTAATAGTTATTTGAAGTTCCTCCATTTTTCTTGATTTTTCTTGATCTCACCAAGGATTCATCAGTTTTTTTAATTGAAGTATAATTAACATGCAGCATTCTATTAGTTTCAGATGTACAATATAATGATTCAACATTTCTATATATTTCTCAGTGCTCATCATGATAAGTGTATTCTTAATCCCCTTTATGTATTTCACCCATCTCCCCCCACCTCAGCCCCTACAATCATGAGTGTGTTTTTTGTATTTGAGTCTGTTTTTTGGTTTGTCTCTCGTTTCTTGTTTTGTTTCTTATATTCCACATGAGTGAAATCACATGTTTATTTGTCTTTCTCTGACTGACATATTTCACTTAGCATTATACCTTCTTGGCCCATCCATGTTGTTGCAAATGGCAAGATCTCATTCTTTTTTATGACTAATATTCCATTACACACACACACACACACATGCACACGCACATACACACAAAGACCACAAATTCTTTATCCATTCATCTGTGGATAGACACTGGGTTATTTCCATATCTTGGCCATTGTAAATAGTGCCACAGTAAACATAGGGATGCATATAATTTTTCAAATTAATGTTTTTTTGTTTTCTTTGGTTAAGTACTGGAATTATTGGATCATATGGTAATTCTATTTTTAATTTTTTGAGGAACTTCTATACTGTTTTCCATAGTGGCTGTACCAATTTACATTCTTAACCAACAATGCATGAGTGTTCATTTTCTCCACATCCTCACCAACACTGGTTATTTGTTTTGTTTTTGAATTTAGCCATTCTGACAGGTATGAGGTGATATCTCAGTGTGGTTTTGATTTGCATTTCCCTGATGATGAGCATTTGTTGGCCATCTGTTGTCTTTGGAAAATGGCTATTCAGGTGCTGTGCCCATTTTTAAATTGGGTTATTTGGGGGTTTTTTTGTGTTGTTGTATAAGTTATTTATATATTTTGTATATTAACTCCTTAGTGAATATATCATTTGCAAATATCTTCTCCCATTCAGTAGGTTGTTGGTTCTGTTGATAGTTTCCTTCTCTGTGCAAAAGCTTTTTATTTTGGTGTAGTCCCAATAGTTTATTTTTGCTTTTGTTTCCCTTTTGTAAGAAGACCTATTTAGAAAAATGTTTCTACATCTAGCTGATGTCAAAGAAATCACTGCTTATGTTTTCTTTTAGGAGTTTTATGGTTTCCGGTCTCACATTTAGGTGTTTATTCCATTTTGAATTTATTTTTGTATATCGTGTAAGAAAGTGATCCAGTTCATTCTTTCGCATGTAGTTGTCCAGTTTTCCCAACACCATTTGTTGAAGAGACTATCTCGTCCCCATTGTATATTCTTGCCTCCTTTGCCGTAGATTAATTGACCATGTAAGTGTGGGTTTATTTCTGGGTTCTCCCATTCTAGGATTCATCAATTTTTAAAGTTTTTTCAAAGTATTAACTTTGTTTTACTGCCCTTTCTCTTGTTTATTTTCTAATTATTAATTTTTGCTTGAAGTTTTTTCTTCCTCTCTTTGGATTTGATTTGCTGGTCATTTTTTAATGAATTCTTGAGGTGGATGCTTACATCATTGGTTTTTTAGACTTTTTTTCACTTAATATGTCCATGTATGGTTATACATTTTTCTCTAAGCACAACTCTCATAACGTTTCAAGGATTATTATTATTCAATAAAGGATATTTTCTGATCTACGTCCTAGTATCTTCTGTGACCCACGGGTTATTTAGAAGTTCATCTTGAAATTTCCAAGCAAAGTATTCTTTGTGGTTTTTTTGTTTCTGTTTTTAGGTTATTTTAGTTTTATCTTTCTGTTACTGTATTCTAGTGTAATTTTATTATGGTTTTTTGCTGAATGAACGTATTTTGAACACTTCCAGTCCTTTAACATTTGTTGGGACTGCTCCATGGTCCAGCGTATAGAAAGCCAAGCTTTGTAAATGTGGTGTAGATATATCTTTAAAAAAATAAAAAACATTGTATATTTTCTTATTAGTAGAATCATTGTCTATTTACTGATTAGGTCATATTTTTAAATCTTCTTCAGACATCCTGTTGCTGTCCTGATTTTTTTGTATGTTGGTTCTCAGTTACTGAGAATTACCTGTTAAAATTTCTCCTTTCTTTATATTAGTGAATTCTTAGGCTGTATTACTATGCATGCCTACAAATACGAATTACAGTTCTCTCAAGCTTTTCATAATTATAAAATGTTTGTCCTTTGCTGTAGTAAATTCGTTTGGTCTTAAAATCTAGTTTGTCCAATGTGACTATTTTGCTTAATGTTTGCCTGGTACATCTTTTCCCCATCTTTATACTATCAAACTTTCTATGGCCTCATGTTTTATATGTGTTTCTTGAAAGCAACAATTAATATTGTTTTGTTCTTCTATGACTTACTTTTTAATTATAGTATTAGCCCTTTATCTGTGATGGATTTGCAAATATTTCCTCCTATTTTGAGTCAGATTTAGCAGTCTTATACCTGGAATTTTGGACATAGAGAACCTCTTGCTACATCCAGGTCTTATATTTACATTTCCATCTCTACTCCATTTGAAATTTATTCTTGTATATGACGTGGTGGAACTGATTTTATTTTCTTCCAAATGATTATCGTTTGGTAATCATTTGGTAATGATGGTAATTTCTTTCAAATGATTATCAAAACCCTTAAGCCAGTTTTTTAAAAGATTGTGTTTACCCCAGTGATACCATCTTTATTGTATACTAGTCTTTTACATGCAGTCAGATATATTTCTGGACTTTCTGTTCTGTTCCTGTACATTATGTGCCAGTACAAATCCATTCTAATTATAAAGGCTTTGTAGCATGTTTTAATACCTGGTTGAGCTATTCTCTTTTGAGAGTTGTTTACTTTTTAGTGTTTTCCTAGCTATTCTTAGATGTTTATTTTTCCATATGAAATTTAGCTTCAATTTATTTTAGCTCCATAGAAGTACTCATTGCAGTTTTTATTGGGATTGCCTTAAATTTGAAATTGATTTAAGAACTGTCACCATGATGAAATCGAGACAGTATAATCAATGACAGGGATGTTTTTCCACTTTTTCAGTTTATTTATGTGTGTTTCAGGATTGCTTTACAGTTTTGTTTTTTTTTTTAATTAGGTTTTGAATATTTTTGTTACATTTATTCCTAAATATTTATTTTAAAAGTTACTAAATGAAATCTTGCCATTTGCAACTACTTGGATGGAACTAGACGGTATTATGCTAAACAAAATAAGTCAGTCAGAGAAAGGTAAGTATCATAGGATCTCAATGATACGAGGAATTTGAGAAACAAGACAGAGGATCATAGGGGGGAAGGGAGGGAAAAATGAAACAAGACGAAACCGGAGGGGGAGACAAACCATAAGACTCAATCTCAGGAAACAAACTGAGGGTTGCTGGAGGGGAGGGCGGTGGGAGGGATGGGGTAGCTGGGTGATGGACACTGGGGAGGGTATGTACTATGGTGAGTACTGTGAATTGTGTAAGACTGGTGAATCACAGACCTGTACCCTGAAACAAATAATACATTATGTTAATAAAATAAAAAAGTAGCATTCATCTGCACAAAGAAGTTAGGTTGCTTCCATAGCTTGGCTATTGTACATACTGCTGCTATAAACATAGGGGCTTACTAGTATTTTGTTGAGGAATTTTGTATCTATGTTCATCAGGGATTTTGGCCCATAATTCTCTTTTTTAGTGGTATCAGATATTTATTTGTTTGTTTAAGTAGGCGCATGGAGCCTAACACAGGGCTTAAACTCAGGACTCTGAGATTAAGACTTGAGCTGAGATTGAGAGTTGGATGCTCAACTGACTGGGCCACCCAGGTGCCCCTTTTAGTGATATCTTTATTTGGTTTTGTATCACAATAATGCTAACCTCAAGAATGAACTTAGAATTCTGTTTTTCTTCCTTTTCTATTTTTTTGGAATAGTTTGAGAAGAATAGGTATTAACTCTTTAAATATTTAGTGGAATTTGCCTGTGAAGCCATCTGGTCCTGGACTTTTGTTTTTTGGGAGTTTTTTTGATTATGGATTTACCTTCTTTGCTGGTAATTGGTCTGTTCAACTTTTCTATTTCTTCCTTTTTCCGTTTTGGTAGTTTATGTTTCTAGGAATTTACCCATTTCTTGTAGGCCGTCCAATTTTTTGGCATATGGTTTTTCATAGTACTCTCATAATTTGTATTTCTGTGGTGTTGGTTGTTATTTCTTCTGTCTCATTTGTGATTTTGAGTCTTACCTCTTTTTTTCATTAATAAGCCTGGCTAGAGGTTTATCAATTTTACTGATTTTTTTTTCAGGGAATCAGCTCCTGGTTTCATGGACTGATTTTTTTTTTTCCAGAGAACCAGCTCCTGGTTTCATGGATCTGTTTTATTGTGGGGTTTTTTTGTTTGTTTTTTTAGTTTCTGTATAATTTATTTCTGCTCTAATCTTCAATCTTTCCTTCCTTTTGCTGGTTTTAAGTCTTGTTTGTTGTTCTTGCTCCTGCACCTTTAGGTGTGAGGTTAGGTTGTTTATTTTACATTTTTTTTATTGCTTCTTGAGGCCGGTCTGTATTCCTGTAAACTTCTCTCTTAGAATCACTTTTGCTGCATTCCAAAAGTTTTGGACCATTATGTTTTCATTTTCATCTGTTTCCATGTACTTTTTAATTAATTAATTAATTAATTAATTTTTCCTGGTTGACAAATTCATTGTTTAGTAGCATGTTCTTTAACCTCCATGTATTTGTGGTCTTTCCAGATTTTTCTTGTCTTTGACTTCTATAGCTTTTGTGGTCAGGAAAGATGCATGGTATGACTTCGATCTTTTTGAATTTGTTGAGGCTGGTTTTGTGAGCTAATATGTGATCTATTCTGGAGAATGTTCCATATACATTTGAAAATAATGTGTATTATGTTGTTTTAGGATGGAATGTTCTGAATATATCTGTTAAATTCATCTGTTCCAGTGTGTCATTCAAAGACATTTTTTCCTTGTTGATTTTCTCTTTAGATTGATCTGTCCATTGATATAAGTGAGGTTTTAAAGTCCCCTACTATTATTGTATTATTATTGATTAGTTCCTTTATGTTTGCTTTTAACTGTTTTATATATTTGGGTGCTCCTATGTTGGGTGCATAAATATTTACAATAGTTATATCTTCTTATTGGTTTGTTCCCTTTATGATTATATAGTGTCTTTGTGTCTTGTTTCAGTCTTGATTTTTAAGGTTTATTTTGTCCTATTATAAGTATTGCTACTCTGGCTTTCTTTTGACATCCATTTGCGTGGTAGATGTTTCTCCATCCCTTCACTTTCAATCTGCTGGTGTCTTTATGTCTTAAATGAATTCTTATAGGCGTCACATAGATGGGTCTTGTTTTTTCTTTTTATCCATTCTGTCACCCAGTGTCTTGGAGTGCTTAGTCCATTTGCATTCAAAATAATTACTGATAGGTATGTATTTATTGTCATTTTATTATGTATTTTGTGGCTGTTTCTGAAGATTTTCTCTGTTCCTTTCTCTTCTTGCTCTTTTCCAGTTTTCTGATTTTGTTTAGTGATGTATTTGGATTTCTTTCTCTTTATTCTTCACATGTTTATTAGTGGTTTTTGATATATGGTAACAATTAGGTTTGTGTATAACCTTTTCTGCATGTAGCAGTCTATGTTAAGTTGATGGTCCTTTAAGTTTGATCCCATTCTTTACTCCTCTCCTCCTCACATTTTAGGTATATGTTGTTATATTTTATACCCCTTTATTTTGTGAATTCCTTAACTGATTTTTTACAGACATATTCATTTTTACACTTTTGTGTCTCCTACCTTTATACTGTCACTTTTGGTCTCTCCTATCCACTCAAAGGGTTCCCTTTAATATTTCTTCCAGGGCTGGTTTAGTGGTCATGAACTCTTTTAGTGTTTGTTTGTCTGGGAAACTTTTAATCTCTTCTTCTATTATGAATGATAGCCTTGCTGGATAGAGTATTCTTGGCTACAGGTGTTTCTCAGCACTTTGAATATATCATGCCCCACTCCCTTCCAGCTTGCAAAGTTTCTATTGGAAAATCTTCTGCTAGCCTTATGTGTTTTCCCTTTTAAGTTACCGTCTTCTTTTGTCTTGCTGCTTTTAAAATTTTTTCTTTATCACTATATGTTGTCTTCTTATATTTAGCTGTGGAGTTTGTTCTGCCAGTCTTTGGATTGCTCTCCAGTTTATTTATCTGGATGTGGATGATACCTAGTTGTAAATGTGGGATGGGGTGACCTCAGTGTGCTCTTATTTTCTATTTTACCCCCCAAATCCATATGATTCTAATTTTTGTCTTTTCATCTGATTATTTGTTATCTGTACATATACTTTGGTGAAATTTCTGTTAATGTGTTTTCATTTTCCCAGGGAATTGTCCTTTTTTTTTTTAACTGATGAGTTTTGAGGGTTTTGTTTTGTTTTTTGCTTTTGTGTTCTAAGAGTTCATGATATATTCAAGATGTTAATTTTTGTCAGATATATGGTATAAATATTTTCTCCTAATGTATAGCTTGTCTCTTCATTCTCTTGATGGGGTCTTTTATGGAGCAGAGCAAAAGTTTAAATTTTTATGAAGTCTAGTTTTTCAGTTTTTCCCTTAATGGATTGTGTTTTTGTTATCAAATCTGATAACTCTTTCCTAAGTACTAGATTCCAAAGCTTTTTACCCAATTTTTCTTCTAGAAGTTTTATGATTTCATGTGTTACTTTTAAGTCTGTGATCTACTTTGAGTTAGTTTTTGTATAAGATATGACCTGTAGGTCAAGGTTTATTTATTTATTTTTATTTTTGGCTATAATTATATTTTTAAAAAGCTCAGGTGACTGAGGATGGGCCAAGGTTGACAATCCTTGAACTAGATGAGCAGTAAACTGATTTGAGTCCTGAAAGTTTATGAAATGCTTTTCATAAACTGTATTGAGGAGCAGTTAGGATAAGGGAGCAAAATGAATTGGATAAATATGACATAGTAAGGATCCTTCTTGGAACTTCCTAACATAGACTGGCTTACAGTAAGAATTCTGGGTACATGAGAGAAATTTCTATCATCAGCGGTAAGTGTTTGTGTTTGGGAGTGTGTGTTGTCACAGTGATCCCAGAGTTGAGAAAATGTTGCAAATTTTGGCTTTTTATGGACTGGGTTACTTTTTCAGTTCCTTGCATAAATTAGGGATATATGCATTTGTTTCGCTGAAAACTAATGATAAAAAGAGTTCACTTTATTGCAGTTTTCTTAATGTGTTTTCTTAGTTGTTATTGGTATAGTGTGAAAGACACAAAGCAATGAAAATTTGAACCAGAATAGTTCATAGTGTTATTATAATTTATCTTGTAGTTGTACATGTGCCATTTTATTAGGAAGAAGAGATGTCATTACTTTCTAATAGTAAGATAATTTAGATACATGGAAATGACAAATTAGATAAATATTTAAATTAATTTATTAAGGAAAAATATTAAATAATCATGCAAGATTAAAAGAAAATGGGAAAAATCAGGAAAGTTGTATATGAGTTTATTTTTTAACAAATATTTTAGTCTCTTTGTGGCTAGGCACTTGGGATATGTCAGTTAATAAAAGAGATTGTCCTTTTAGAGTTTAAACTCTAGCAAGGAGGTTAGTTAATAGACAATAAATATAGGTAAACAATGTAAATGTTAAGTTTAATGTAATGAAAAAAGAAAAATAGGACAAGATGTGGGGAATTGAGTGCTGTGGATGTCAGGGGAGAGGTCAGGTTTCAGTATTGAGCAGAGTGGCCGTTATAGAGGTTAATGAAAAGATGACATTTGGATAGAGATTTGAGAAGTAAAGGAGTCTGATATGCTTGGGAAACAGTGTTCAGACAGTGGGAAGAGCCAATGCAAATGACATAAGGCAGGAAGGTGTTTATGTGTTTTTGTCTTCTCAGTTTACTTTTTAATTTTTTTTGTTTTTTCAGTTTTATACGTTAATCACAAATCATTTATAAAGTTCATAATGTCAAATATATAACTGACATGTATAAATTCTTTCCTTATGATGTTAGGGAAACCCCAACTGGGATTCATATTGGCTTGTCAGTGTGCCTGAGATTATAAACTTTGTTTTAAATCCCTTCATAAGATATTTTTCTTGGTATTCTGGAGTCTGGCTTACTCAGGTCCAAACATGAGTATGTAAGGCAGTCTTAGGTTTCTTCAGACTCTAAGAGTTAATACTGTAGGCTAAGTGTTAATGGAAAATACTTTGAGAGTTTGTGTGGAAACCTTTTTTCATTTTAAGCTTTTTTTTGCACAGGTTCAGTAGTTTGCTTTCAAAGGAAAGAATGGTTCAAATAATAATTAGAATTCTTTTTTTTTTAATGATTTAAGATGGTTTGGATAATATTCCTCCCTAAGGATAGGTATTTCGGGTTTTAGTTTTCATGAGTAGCAGTTTTGTTTTTGTTTTTTGAAAAGGAAGTTCAAGTGCAGTTGTATTCTGTTTTTGCTAATGACTTGGGACCTTTATGAATATCAATTATGACATGGTATATTGAGCTGTATGGTAATGCTATAAAGTGCATTTTTGACTAGTAGTTTAGATAGTCCCACAGTATTCTGATTTGATAGTTCCAGTGTCTAATTTTTAAGTATATTCTGCTTATCTTTTTTTATTATTTTTTATTTTATTTTAATTCCAATATAGTTAACATACAGAGTTGTATTAGTTTCAGGTGTACAATATGGTGATTCCGCATTCCCATACAACACCTGGTACTCATCATGGCAAGTGCACTTTCTTAATCCCCATCACCCATTTCATCCATCTCCCCACTCCCCTCCTTCTAGTAACTAACAGTTCTCAGTAGTTAAGAGAGTATGTTTCTTGGCTCCTCTCTCTCCTTATTTTATTCCTTTGCTTGTTTGTTTTGTTTCTTAAATTCCACATATGAGTGAAATCATATGGTATTTGTCTTTCTTTGACTGACTTATTTCACTTAGTATTATTCCTCTAGCTCCATCCATGTTGCACATGGCAAGATTTCATTCCTTTTTTATGGCTGAATAATATTCCATTGTACACACGTACACACACACACACACACACACACACACACACACACACACCCCACACCATCTTCGTTATCCATTTATTTATTGATGTACACTTGGGCTGTGTCCCAAATGTGGCTATTTTGAATAATTCTGCTATAAACATAGGGGTGCATCTCTTTCTTTGAATTAATGTTTTTGTGGGTTTTTGAGGGGCTAAATACCCAGTAGTGCAATCACTAGATTGTAAGGTAGCTCTGTTTTTATCTATTCTCCTTTTATAATTATGTTGTCAGTTGTCGCTGCTTCCAGTTCTCACACTTCCTCCACATTAATCTCTATTAATGCAAATAAATGTAAGTAATTTAATGGGAAAGTAGCTTACTTTCTGTTTATAAAGAAAGCTCTGGGTGATAATTTGAGAATTTAAAAAATAATTTTTAAGAGAATACACTGGTTTTATTAATCTTATTTTCAATAGAATAAAGTGGGTTTTAATATTCTTTTTCCTGTGTGAAGTCAAAGGATACTTACAAAATTACCCTATTTTTTTTTCAAAGTTACTTTTTAAAATATGTAGCCTCCTTAATCAGTAGTGAAAGGGAAATGAATGATTTAAAAAAAGAAGTACTTTTGTATTATCTGTGTAATTTGTTCTTCTAGTGAACTTATGGGCTATTCATTTTAATATTGATTTAGTTAGAAAGTTGTGTTTTTGCTTGTCTTGTTTAAAAAGGAAAATGTCAGCTTAAAATAGTTAGACATAATTATGTATTGAAACCATTTCTTTTTATCAAGGACCTTTGAAGAGAAAAAAAGTTATATAATAGTAAACAGTAAAATGATAATTTTAAGTGTAAATATGAGCCTGAAGATTTTGTTTTTAGTTTTATTGTTGATAAAATTCCACACTTGCTATGTGCTATTGAGGTGAGCTCCCACTTTTAGGTTTACTTTCTTTACTTGTTGATGCTATTTCCAGTAGTATATAATCAATTATTTATACTGTATTTTGAACTTGAATTTGTGAATACCTTTGTCAAATCACTCTGGAAACATGCAGGGTAAAGATCCGGGGGGAACCAGGAAAAAGTATGACTTTTGAATTTTGATTTAACTATTTAAAACATTCTTACACATTTCTATCTTGCCTTTGTTTCTTCTTGTATATTAGAATAAAAACTTAAACACATAGATGGTTTCTTCAAAAAAAATCTCCCCTGCTTCCTATTTGTGTAGTTTATAAGGGGTTGAAACCACACTAGGATTATTTTTAGAGGACTCACTTGCAATCAGGAATAAACTAATACATACATACCTCAATTTCAAGAATTTATCTTGTACCTGAGCATACAATTCAGTACAGTACAGTACACAATAATGCTGGGTGTAGCCATCCTGGTTTTCACTTATATGTTGAGTATTGAGGAAAGTTTCATGCCGTAGGTATCTTGTTTTCTCTGATTGTTTTATTACCATTAATTGCCTTTGTTGCACAACTTGTTCACAGTTTGGAAGAGCAGCAAAAAACAAAGAATTGGAACTCCTACTTGAAGGCAGCAGAATGCAGTCTGATTTATAAACCCATCAGTCTGTCCATTTAAGTTTTATGTTTTATGTATTTGGATTGTATGAAGTCTTGCAGCAAGTCACTGGAGGCTTTTTAAAAATAATTTTAAAAAACTGTTTTTAGTAAATAACTTAAAACAAACTGTTCAGTGTCTTAAGATTTCCCTCCAGCTTTAAAATCATAGAATTTGCTATATAATTGAAATATGTTAAGATTTTTGTTCTTTTTAGTTTTTATCTATTATGAATAAGGAAGTAATCCTTTAATGGAAAATTTTAGTTAAAAAACTTATTTTGGGGCAAAGGGATCTGGATTCTGTTTTATTTTTGAATATGAAGTAATTATTAATGTTAATTATAAAACACATGAAGTTATCAGAGTTTGATTTTTATAATCAAGTTTTTTTAAAAAGATTGTTTTTGATGTAAGGATTCCATGATGCTTAAAAATTTTCATGTAGAGATTTAAGTATTTCAAATTAGAAAGTGTGCTAAGTTCATATTTGATTTCCAAAAATAGGATGCCAAAATAAAAATTTATATTTAATAATTTAAATTTTTTCATTTTTCTTTTTAAAGAAAAAATTTGAAGTTTAATATCTTTGATACCTAAGTGCGATGGTACATTGTTTAGGTGAAGAAACATTAAGATTTTTACATTCACTTAGTTGATAAGCAAGCACTCTTCTCCTCTCTAATTCTTTCCCACACATACAGACAGTGCAGGAATTTCCTTCAATTTTCTGTTTTATTTTAGAAAATTATCATTTTCTTTTACAAATATTACTCTATTAATTAAGGACTTCTTAGAACATTTGCCTTTGAAAAAATAACATTTTTATAATATTTAAATAAGTTGGATATAGCCCACTAATGAAATTAGTGGCTGGGTAAACATTTTAATTTTTAAAATTGTATATTCTACTTATATATTTAAAGTGGTGATTTTAGTGCTAATAAGAACTAACAAGTGTAATCTCTTACTTATTATGGGCATCCATGAAAAACTTTATGCAAAAGTCATACAGTTTAAAATATAATGCTGGTAGCTACCAGCTGCTGAAGAATTTCATTTACAGATTTTATTCTTTTGCTCCTTTGTAATTTAAATGCCTTTATTTAAAAAGTTTAACTTAAGGATATTGTAAAATATATAGTATTTTAAGATTAGATGGTATCCAGAACATACAGTCCAATGAGTTAGTCCAATGTAATTGGAGGAATTATTAAATGACACTGACCTCATTTCCTTTAGAACAATGAAAATTAATAGTTTCACGTTTTATTAGGCTGATATTCCAGATGTAGTGTACATTTAATTAAGTGTAGTTTCCTTTTAGTTATGGTATGTGTATCTGTTTTTTGTCGCAAATTCTTTCTAGTTTTACAGTTTTCCACATGTTTTCTTTCACCATTTATGATTTTTTTCAAAGCAGAGCTATAAGGACTTAAATCACTTTAGCATGCAGCAAAACAGTTCCCATTCAAACAATAAACGCCATTTTAAAAAGCCTTTAGATCTTCTGTCACTTCATAAATATAAATGTATAAAAACGTTATGCAGTTGTAGTGCCCACCTGCTAATTAAATGCAGATTTTCTCAAACTTGCTTAAAATCTGTCTGTTTGTTTCAACTCTGTCTCTGTTCAGAATACATATGGCCCTTGTGAAACTAATTATGCTTATGGAACAGCTGTTAAATTTAGTGCAACTAATTTTATCCAATATTTTACATTTTAATTGATTACCTGTGAAGAAATTAGCAAATTAACACTTATTGTACAGTAACTGAATGGTCTTTTATGGTTACTTTCAGATTTAACAAGTGAACCAGGCAGTGATGGAATAAAGACATTTCTGAGATTTTTAGATAGGAAAGTTATTGGTGGACCTTGATTATCTGGTGTGAAAATTTAGGAAGACTGATGAGTGATGCCAAGCATCTGTGTGTTCTGTATCTTAAACATGAGAAGCAGATTGGAAAGTAATAGCTTTTCCTTAGAATTTTGGTAACATATGGGCTTATCTGGATCTAAGAAGTCTTTGAAGATCTTTGAACTTGACTAAATGACTTAACCTTTGGCATAGTGGGTGGGTTATATGCTTTTTTAGGGGGGAGGCACTGGCATTCCGCATTTCTCTTTTGCTTTTTTTTTTTCTCTTCCCCATTGTATCTTTTAATATCTTCTCTTAAAAATCGGGGGACTAGAGATGATGATTGGGAATTTTTGAAGATTGACATGATGAGAATTCCAAGACACTTAGTTGAATGGATCTACCTGTAATAAGGTGGACTTAAGTCTTTTGGTAATATTTTGGAAATGAGTTTGTATAGATATTTTCTAATGGAGTTTATTTGAAAATGATACTGCAATCAGATCTTACTGGCAGTGTGTTGTAGTTGAAAGGATGTGGAGAAACCTGGGTTCAAATTTCAGCTCCATCACACATTGGCCCTGTGAACTCTGAAAAGTTGAGAGTTTAGTTTTCTCAAAGCAAAAACCAAACCAAACCAACCAACCAAAATAAATAAATAAATAAACCCACAAAAAACCAAAAACCCCAAAACAAAAAAACACACCCGCCTCCACCCAAAGCAAGAAAAAAATCCCCCAAACACCAAAAGAAGAGGACAATAATAACTATATGTTTAAATACTGTGGAGAATTAAAAGATAAAATAGATGAATATAGCCACCATGCTTCTTAGCATGTAGAAGATACTTAGTAATAACAGGGAAAAATGTTATGCCCTATAACATTGCTAAATAAGAGATATAATAAGCAAGCATATTATTATGCACATTTTAGAGCATAAACTATCATGGTAAATGAGAGATTGGTTTTGATTTTTATTTATCAACTTTGAATTCTGTTAAGTCTGTTGTAAAACTTGATGTCAGTTATAGGTCCAGATATATGTATCTGGAATTTTGATAAGAAACATTTCAGTTAGGGCATTATAGGTAGGGAATTACTGTGTCAGGAATATACAAGCAACCCCTGTTCACAATCACTTGATCTACCATAACTAGAGGCTTGATCCTCTGCCCCTGGTGAGGACAGTTGATCTTGGTTCTCCAGTTTAGAATAGTTGACAACTTGACTGATCTAGATAGATTTCTCTGAGGCAGATGTAGGGTCCATAATTGACCAAAGCTGAAGAATATTAACCCACTGAATTCATCTTAAAATTCAGAATGTGTATGTTTTCTCCAAAGAAATAGCAGTATTGGTGGTGGCTGTATTTGAAATAGTCTTTTGACGTAAGGTTTCAGGTACTTTCTGTCAGTAGGCTTATGTGAGTTGGATTAAAAAACCATTTTGATTAGTATGGTGAGTTTTAAATAACTTATAAATGAAGTTTCAAATATTTTTTTTAGCCTTTTATTGGAAAATTATAAGTATCCACTAAAGCAGAGAAGACTATAATTCACCCTCATATACCCGTGGTCTAACATCTTCAGATGGTATTTTGCCAATATCAAGGCTTACTTTTAAGCTTCATTAGCATGGGTTCAGAATACCTCTTTACTGTATGGCTTATTTAGCTCTGGTATCAATACTTGACTCTGTACAGTACCCCATGTACAAAGTGTCTCCACTCTGGCTGGTGGAATACTGTTTCTCCCCCCATAGGCTATTCGGGATTTCTATTGCTTTCCAGTGTATTTTCCTCATGTCACATGGAATTTCACCTCACGTATCTATAGAGTAGAACTTGTCAGAAGATCTAGGGGAGCCCACTGCAGATTTCTGGACCCTTTCTGTCCAACTTCCTAAGGCCTTAAAAATTCTAGCCACCTTGGCCTCCTTGAAGGTCTGTCTCTATCTCCTTAAGTCAGGAAGTCTTCAAAGTTCTGTTTGGGTTCCCTCTCCTTGCTTTGTGGCTTGGAAACTTCCTCAAGGCAGTAAGCTGGGGCAATCCTAGGGTTCCCTTATTTGTTTCCTTTTTCTTGGGGAATCACAGTTTTGTGCTACCCTATTGTTCAGTGTCTGAAAGAGTTGTTTCATACATTTTGCCTGCTTTTCTAATTGTTTGTGGTGAGACAGCTATTCCCATAGCTTTTAACATCCCTGTGTGTGAAAGGTCACTTAACTATAATATTATTTTATTTGTGATTTCTTTTTTTTTTGTCATTTCCACTGAGAATTTATCAACCTTATTAGTCTTTTTAAAAAATTAACTATCTTTCTGGTTCATTAATTTTTGCTTTTATTTCTGTTTATCTTGAGTATAATTTTCTGGTTTGTTTTCCTAAGTCTTTGAAATGGCTGCTTAGATAATTTATTTTAGCTTTCATTATTTTCTGGTATGTGTTTTTTTCATTTTTCATCTTTACTAGGCTTTAGGTAGCCTACGTATTTTTGTTATGCCATATTTTAGTTTTTATTCAGTTCAAATATTTAAAAAATATCTATTGTAATTTCATCTTTCCCATGGGTTATATTGAAAAATTATTTCCAGACACTTAGAGGCTTTACTTGTCTTGTTTTTTTCTTGCTTAATTTCACTGTAGTCAGAGAACATAATCTGAACTCTTTCATTTTCTTTTTAAAGATTTTATTTTTAAGTAATGTCTACACCCAATATGGGGATCGAACTCACAACCCTGAGATCAAGAGTCACATGCTCTACCTAGTGAGCCAGCCAGGCGCCCCTGAACACCTTTCATTTTTGAAATGTATTGAGATTAGCTTTATGGCACATCACAGGTTTATTTTAGGAAATATAACAGACACACATGTTTAGAATGAATATTACATGGTTTTAGGATGTAGTTAAATAAGTGAATTTAACTACCATTTGTTCAAATCTTATATCTTACCTTCTCCCCCCACCAACACCTTCTTATTTTATGTTACTGAAAGAACTCACAGACAAATCCTGATTGTAGACTTGCAAGTCCAAAATTATTTTGTATTCTTTTTGGAGTGACCTCATCATCATGAAATGTCTCTAGTTCTACAAATATTTCTTACATTGACGTCTACTGATATTGACATTATCTTGTTTTTCTTTTTTTAGTGCTTGCATATTTTTCCATACTTTCACTTTCACACTTTGTTTTATATTTAATGTATTCATTTTGAAAGCTGTCTATAATATGCTTTTTTCAGTGTGACAGCCTTTTTCTTTCAGTTGTGCTGTTTAGTCTATTGATTGATTGATTACTGTTACATTTGGATTTAAATCTCTCTTCTTTGTTTTCTATTCCAATCCATTTTCTTTTTTTCCCCTTTCTTTCTTACCTTCTTTGGTTTAATGTTATTGCATTTTCTTTTCTTTCTTTTTTTCTTTTAAAGATATTATGTATTTGACAAAGAGAGACAGAGCGAGAGAGGGAACACAAACAGGGGGAGTGGGAGAGGGAGAAGCAGGCTTCCTGCTGAGCAGGGAGCCCGAGGCGGGGCTCGATCCCAGGACCCAGCGATCATGACCTGAGCTGAAGGCAGATGCTTAATGACTTAGCCACCCAGGTGCCCCTGTTATTGCATTTTCTTTTTAGCTTGTTAGCTTACGTTCTTTTAATTTACTTTGAGTGCTTAACCTGGAAATTCTAGCATATCCTTGACTTATTAGAGTCTAACATAAATTAGTACTTTTATCACTTTTTTTCTGTAGTTTTGATACTTGAAGAATAACTTGATTAGATATAACACTGTGAACACAGTTTCCCCCCTTGAGCTCCTCAAGGAAAATTAAAGCCATTGTTTTGCTATTTATCTTGCATTTGAGAAGACTGATGCCAATGTGACTTTCTTTCGTTGTTAGTGACTTGATCAGAGTATTCTTTTTTCTTAATTGTTAAAATGCAGTAACTTCATCAGGGTATATCTCAAGAGTTGACTATGGTTAATCCATTTCCCAAGATCCACAGTGGACCCTTTCTACATATAGATTCTTTTAGTTCGAAAAGTATTCTTGGAACTAAAAGTGAATGTTAGTTCTGTTACCTTTTTTTTTTCTTTTTCTGTAGTCGCAGTTAAGTTCAATGTTCATTGTCTACCCCTTCTTTCTTTACTTTTTCTGATTGTTTTTACAACTTTTATTTTTTAGAAGTTTTCTTTTTCTTGAATCTTTATCAGTAACACCGTGTCTCTTCTATGCTATATTTAATTAATGTTGGAATATTATGTTATAGACTTCTCTGCTTTGTGGGTATTTTTGTGGGGCATATTTGATTCTAACTTTGTTGTATTTTTAATATTGTTGACTCTTGGGGTGCTAGTCCACCATGCAGTCAAATCTACATAAAATTTTTGACTCACTACTAATATCCTACTGTTGATCAAAAGCCTTATTGATAACAAACAATTGGTTACCACATATTTTGTATGTTATATGTTGTATACTGTATTCATATAATAAAGTAAGCTAGAGGGGGATGGAGCAAGATGGCGGAGGAGTAGGAGACCTGGATTTCATCTGGTCTCAGGAATTCAGCTGGATAGGGATCAAACCATTCTGAACACCTACAAACTCAACAGGAGATCGAAGAAAAGAATAGCAACAACTCTCTGAACAGAAAAGCGGCCACTTTCTGGAAGGTAGGACGTGTGGAGAAGAGAATCCGAGGCGATATTCGGGAGGATAGACGGCGGGGGAGGGGGCCTCCGTCGGCCACTCCTGGCAAGTGATACAGCAGCAGAGCACAAAATCGGACCTTTTAGAAGTCGGCTCCGCTGAGGGACGTCACTCCAGTGACTAAGTGGGGGGTGGACCCCTCGCGGGACAGTGTGGTCTCAGGATCCTCAGGGTCAAAGGAAGACCGGGGGTGCCTGAGTGCAACAGAGCTCCCAGGTATCAGAGCGGGGAAGCCGGCTGCAGAGACGGAGCCAAGGCGCAGACTCTCAGCTCGGGGTTGCCATAAACTGTGATCGGTGACAGTTGGGCCACTGCTCCTCCAGTAGGGACCCAACAAGCAGCAGATCCGGGGAGACTCTCCTTCCTCCCCCGGGAGGAGCGGCGCAGGAGCGCATCGCAGGGATCTGCTGGGTTTGGAGACTCCACATGGGGTCGGGTGCCAGAGATAGAAACGTTCGGTCACAGGCCGGGTGAGCATGGAGTGCGGCCGGAGACCAGGGAGACGGGAGTGACAGACTACTTTTCTCTGGGGGCACACTGAGGAGAGGGGCCCTGAGTTCTCGGCTCCTCCGGGCGGAGATTGGGAGGCCGCCATTTTCACTCTCGTCCTCCAATGCTGTACCGAAAGCTTGCAGGGAACAAAAGCACCTGAGAGCAAACCCGAGCAGATTGCTTAGCCTGGACCCGGCAAGGGCGGGGCAATTCCTCAGCAGGCAAAGACATTTGGGAACCACGGCAAAGGGCCCCACCCCCAGAAGATGAGCACGAACAGCCAGCCAAGACCAAGTTTACGGATCAATGAGAACGGCAGAACTCCAGCGTTAAGGGAATACTGCACATAGAATTCATGGCTTTTTTACCATGATTCATTAGTCTTTCAAAGTTAATTTTATTAACTGTTTTCTTTTGAATTTTTCTTTTTCCCTTTTTCAACCAACATCTTATCAATCCCTTTTTTTAAAAAAACATTTTTATTTTTTATTTTTAGAGTCATATTCTGTCCCTTAATAGTAGTTACCCTTATTTTTGGCAGATATATATAAGTTCTCTCTTTAAAATTTTGAGATACAGTTTCTTCTAACATATCAAAATATACCCTAAATCTCTAGTGTATGGCTTTGTTCTAGTCTCCTGCCTGATCACATTCTCTCCCCGCCTTTTTTTTTCTTTCTTTCTTTCCTTTTTTTAAATCCTCTTCTTTCTTTTTTCAAACATCTTATTAATTCCTTTTTTTAAAATTTTTTATAATTTTCATCTTTACAGTCATATGCCATCCCTTCATCGTATCAATCCTTATTTTGCACATATATGAGTCTTTCTTTCTTTAAAATTTTAGGAGGCACATTCTTCTAACAGACCAAAATACACCCAAAATCTAGTGTGTGGCACTGATCTATGCAACAGCCTGATCATATTTGATCATATTCTGTTTTGTTTTGTTTTGTTCTGTTTTTATTTGTTTTTATCTTTTTCTTTTTTTCCTCTTTCTTTCTTTTTTCTTTCTTTCCCTTTCTTTTCCCCTGGTTTCAGGTCTTTTCTGATTTGATTAGAGTATATTTTCTGGGGACGTTCTTAACCTGTTACCATTTTGTTCTCTCATTCATCTATTCTCCTCTGGACAAAATGACAAGACGAAAAAAATCACCTCCACAAAAAGAACAAGAGGTAGTACCATCTGACAGGGACCTACTCAATATGGACATTAGTGTGATGTCAGACCTAGAGTTCAGAATCATGACTGTAAAGATACTAGCTGGGCTTGAAAAAAGCATGGAAGTTATTAGAGAAACTCTTTCCGGAGAAATAAAAGAATTAAAAACTAACCAAGTCGAAAGCAAAAAGGCTATTAATGAGGTGTAATCAAAAATGGTGGCACTAACTGCTAGGATAACTGAGGCAGAAGAGAAAATCAGCGATACAGAAGACCAAATGATGGAAAATAAAGAAGCTGAGAAAAAGAGAGAGAAACAAGTACTGGATCACGAGGGCAGAATTCGAAAGATAAGCGATACGATAAGACGAAACAACATTAGAATAACTGGGATCCCAGAAGAAGAAAGAGAGAGAGAGTGGCAGAAGGTATACTGGAGCAAATTATAGCAGAGAACTTCCCTAATGTGGGGAAGGAAACAGGCATAAAATCCAGAAGGCAGAGAACCCCTCTCCAAAACAATAAAAATAGGGCAACACCCTGACATCTAATAGTAAAACTTATGAGTCTCAGAGACAAAGAGAAAATCCTGAAAGCAGCTCGGGAGAAGAGATATGTAACCTATAATGGTAGAAACATTAGATTGGCAACAGACCTATCCACAGAGACCTGGCAGGCCAGAAAAGACTGGCATGATATATTCAGAGCACTAAAGGAGAAAAATATGCAGACAAGAATACTATATCCAGGTAGGCTGTCATTGAAAATAGAAGAAGAGATAAAAAGGTTCCAGGACAAATAAAAACTAAAGGATTTTGTAAATATGAAACCAGCCCTCCAAGGAATATTGAAAGGGGTCCTCTAAGCAAAGAGAGAGCCTAAAAGCAGCATAGACCAGAAAAGAATACAGACAATATACAGTAACAGTCGTCTTACAGGAAATACAATGGCACTAAATTCATATCTTTCAATAGTTACCCTGAATGTAAATGGGCTCAATACCCCAATCAAAAGACACAGGCTATCAGATTGGATTAAAAAATAAGACCCATCGATATGCTGTCTGCAAGAGACTCATTTTAGACCCAAAGACACCCCCAGATTGAAAGTGAGGGGGTGGAAAACCATTTACCATGCTAATGGACACCAAAAGAAAGCTGGGGTGGCAATCCTTATATCAGACAAATTAGATTTTAAAACAATGACTGTAATAAGAGATGAAGAAGGACACTATATCCTACTTAAAGGGTCTATCCCACAAGAAGATCTAACAATTGTAAATATCCTACCCCTAACATGGGAGCAGCCAATTATATAAGGCAACAAATAACAAAAGCAAAGAAATACATTGACAATAATACAATAATAGTGGGGGACTTTAACACCCTGCTGACTGAAATGGACAGATCATCTAAGCAAAAGATCAACAAGGAAATAAAGACTTTAAATGACACACTGGACCAAATGGACTTCACAGACATATTCAGAACATTCCATCCCAAAGCAACGGAATACACATTCTTCTCTAGTGCCCGTGGAACATTCTCCAGAATAGATCATATCCTAGGTCACAAATCAGGTCTCAACCGGTACCAAAAGATTGGGATCATTCCCTGAAATTTTTCAGACCACAATGCTTTGAAACTAGAACTCAATCACAAGAGGAAAGTCGGAAAGAACTCAAATACATGGAGGCTAAAGAGCATCCTACTAAAGAATGAATGGGTCAACCAGGAAATTAAAAAAGAATTTAAAAAATTCATGGGAACCAATGAAAATGAAAACACAACTGTTCAAAATCATTGGGATGCAGCAAAGGCAGTCCTAAGAGAAAAGTATATAGCAATACAAGCCTTTCTCAAGAGACAAGAAAGCTCTCAAATACACAGCCTAACCGTACACCTAAAGGAGCTAGAGAAAAAACAGCAAATAAAGCCTAAACCCAGCAGGAGAAGAGAAATAATAAAGATGAGAGCAGAAATCAATGAAATAGAAACCAAAAGAACAGTGGAACAGATCAACGAAACTAGGAGCTGCTTCTTTGAAAGAATTAACAAGATTGATAAACCCCTGGCTAGGCTTACCAAAAGAAAAGAGAAATGACCCAAATCAACAAGATCATGAATGAAAGAGGAGAGATCACAACCAACACCAAAGAAATACAAACAATTATAAGAACCTATTATGAGCAACTCTATGCTAGCAAATTAGATAACCTGGAAGAAATGGATGCATTCCTAGAGATGTATCAACTACCAAAATTGAACCAGGAAGAAATAGAAACCTGAACAGACCTATAACCACTAAGGAAATTGAAGCAGTCATCAAAAATCTCCCAACAAACAAAAGCCCAGGGCCAGATGGCTTCCCAGGGGAGTTCTACCAAACATTTAAAGAAGAATTAATACCTATTCTTCTGAAACTGTTCCAAAAAATAGAAATGGAAGGAAAACTTCCAAACTCAATTTATGAGGCCACCATTACCTTGATCCCCAAACCAGACAAAGGCCCCATCAAAAAGAATTAGAGATCAATATCCTTGATGAACATGGATGCAAAAATTCTCACCAAAATACTAGCCAATAGGATCCAACAGTACATTAAAAGGATTATTCACCCCGACCAAGTGGGATTTATCCCTGGGTTGCAAGGTTGGTTTAACATCCGCAAATCAATCAACGTGATACAATATATTAACAAAAGAGCAAGAATCATATGATCCTCTCAATAGATGCAGAGAAAGCATTTGACAAAGTACAGCATCCTTCCTTGTTCAAAACTCTTCAGAGTATAGGGATAAGGGGTACATACCTCAATATCCTAAAAGCCATCTGTGAAAAACCTACAGCGACTATCATTCTCAATGGGGAAAAACTGAGAGCTTTCCCCCTAAGGTCAGGAACACGGCAGGGATGTCCAGTATCACCAGTGCTATTCAACATAGTATTAGAAGTCCTAGCCACAGCCATCAGACAACAAAAAGAAATCAAAGGCATCCAAATCGGCAAGGAGGAAGTCAAACTCTCACTCTTTGCAGATGATATGATACTGTATGTGGAAAACCCAAAAGACTCCACCCCAAAACTGTTAGCACTCATACAGGAATTCAGTAAAGTGGCAGGATATAAAATCAATGCACAGAAATCAGTGGCATTCCTATACACCAACAACAAGACAGAAGAGAGAGAAATTAAGGAGTCGATCGCATTTACAATTGCACCCAAAGCCATAAGATACCTAGGAATAAATCTAACCAAAGAGGCAAAGGATCTATACTCAGATAACTATAAAATACTCATGAAAGAAATTGAGGAAGACACAAAGAAATGAAAAAACGTTCCATACTCATGGATTGGAAGAACAAACATTGCGAAGATTTCAATGCTACCTAGAGCAATCTACACATTCAGTGCAATCCGCATCAAAATACCATCCATTTTTTTCAAAGAAATGGAACAAATAATCCTAAAATTTGTATGGAACCAGAAAAGAACCCGAATAGCCAGTGGAATGTTGAAAAAGAAAAGCAAAGCTGGCGGCAATTCCGGACTTCCAGCTCTATTATAAAGCTATTATAAAGCTGTCATCATCAAGGCAGTATGGTACTGTCACAAAAACAGACACATAGATCAATGGAAAGAATCGAGATCCCAGAAATGGACCCTCTACTCTATGGTCAACTCATCTTTGACAAAGCAGGAAAGAATGTCCAGTGGAAAAAAGACAGTCTTTCCAACAAATGGTGTTTGGAAAATTGGAGAGCCACACGCAGAAGAATGAAACTGGACCATTTCCTTACACCACACCCAAAAAAAGACTCCAAATGGTTGAAAGACCTAGATGTGAGACAGGAGTCCATCACAATCCTAAAGGCGAACACAGGCAGCAACCTGTTCGACCTCAGCCGCAGCAACTTCTTCCTAGAAACATCGCCAAAGGAAAGGGAAGCAAGGGCAAAAATGAATATTGGGATTTCATCAAGATAAAAAGCTTTTGCACAGCAAAAGAAACAGTCAACAAAATCAAAAGACAACCGACAGAATGGGAGAAAATATTTGCACATGACATATCAGATAAAGGGTAGTATCCAAAATCTATAAAGAATTTATCTAACTCAACACCCAAAGAACAAATAATTCAATCAAGAAATGGGCAGAAGACATGAACAGACATTGTTCCAAAGAAGACATCCAAATGGCCAACAGACACATTAAAAAGTGCTCAAGATTGCTCAGCATCAGGGAAATCCAAATCAAAACCTCATGAGATACCACCTCACACCAGTCAGAATGGCTAAAATTAACAAGTCAGGAAATGACAGACGCTGGCAGGGATGTGGAGAAAGGGGAACCCTCCTACACTGTTGGTGGGAATGCAAGCTGGTGCAACCACTCTGGAAAACAGTATGGAGGTTCCTCATAAAGTTGACAATAGAGCTACCATACGATCCAGCATTTGCATTACTGGGTATTTACCACAAAGATACAAATGTAGGGATCAGAAGGGGTATGTGCACCCCAATGTTTATAGCAGGAATGTCCACAATAGCCAAACTGGAAAGAGACAGGATGTCCATTGACAGATGAATGGATAAAGAAGGTGTGGTATATATACACAGTGGAATATTATGCAGCCATCAAAAGGAATTAGACCTTGCCATTTGCAACGACGTGGAGGGAACTGGAGGGTGTTATGCTGATTGAAATAAGTTAATCAGAGAAAGACATGTATCATATGACCTCACTGATATGAGGAAATCTTAATCTCAGTAAACAAACTGAGGGTTCCCTGAGGGTGGGGGGTGGGAGGGAGGGAGTGGCTGGGTGATAGACATCGGGGAGCGTATGTGCTATGGTGAGTGCTGTGAATTGTGCAATACTGTTGAATCACAGATCTTTACCTCTGAAGCACATAATGCAATATATGTTAACCAAAAAAAAAAAAAAGAAGAAGATAGCAAGAGGGGAAGAATGAAGGGGGGGGAATCAGAGGGGGAGATGAACTATGAGAGACAATGAACTCAGAAACAAACTGAGGGTTCTAGAGGGGAGGGAGTGGGGGCATGGATCAGCCTGGTGATGAGTATTAAAGAGGGCACGTTCTGCGTGGAGCACTGGGTATTATGCACAAACAATCATGGAACACTACATCAAAAACTAATGATGTAATGTATGGTGATGAACATAATAATAAAAAATTTAAAGAGAAAAATAAATAAATAATTAACAAAATAAAGTAAGCTAGAAAAAAAATGTTATTAAGAAAATCATAAGAAAAATACATTTATAGTACTGTACTGCATCTATTGAAAAAAATCTACATATAGTGGTCCAGCACAGTTCAAACCTCTGTTAAGGCTCAAGTGTAGTTGCTTTGTATGGATGTTGATTCCTTTTGTTGTTGTTGTTCGTGATAATGTGTAGAATTTTCCTGGATCAGCAGTAATAGGCCATTCTGTGAATGGCCTGAAGGTTTTAGGTGACTTTACAAAGTTTCTTGAGTATCACTGTACATTATTAATACAGTGAAATGGAGTTTCTTTAATAAATGGGTTACTTTATGGGAAAAGTTAAGTTTGTTTTCCGATCCTTCGATGACATCTTATTTTATGGAACCCTGAGCCACCAGTGGACACTTCCCTTTCCATAGTATATTTCTTTCTTAGAGTGTACATTCTTTAAAAAAAACAAAATTCCCGTGCACCTGGGTGGCTCAGTCATTAAGTGGCTTTCTTCAGCTCAGGTCATGATCCTAGGGTCCTGGGATCGAGTCCCACATCGGGCTCCCTGCTCAGTGGCAAGCCTGCTCTCCCTCTCCCGCTCTCCCTGCTTGTGTTCCTGCTCTCACTGTCTCTCTCTCTGTCAAATAAATAAATAAAATCTTTAAAAAAAAAAAAATTCTTCCTGTGGTTATGGTTTTAGCTGGATTTCATTTGGGTGTGAAAGTAGATATCCATGTTCAAAATGTCATTCTGACATGGAATTCATGTTAATTTATTCAATGTATAATTTTAAAATTTAACTTAAGTATAGTTTTACTTTATGGTAAATATAGTTTTTATTTATAGAACTCTACTTAAGAGACTTTGAAGTATTGGTGTTATTTTTTTTGAAAGATAAAATATTAGGATATTTGTTTTGATTACATGTGTTTAGAACTTATTAGCCAATTAAAAAACTTGACGTATTGGTTTTTGAGGGCAGTAATTCATTTTATGTAGGGATGTTATGGTGATTGTTCCTATTCTGTAGATATTGAAAGCATTTATCTGGTATAATAGGACATCTTGCTGTCCATTTATTGCTTATATATTGTGTGTTCTAGAGTGCCACATTTTTTATCAAACGTTTCTTTGCTTTATAATATATCTCCATTTTGGTTATGGTACTCTAGAGACTTCTAGAGTGATTTATCAGAAGGGTATTTATTTAAGGAACGAGGGACAAATAATATCTTTAATTTTAGTGTAGTTTCTTTAACTTTTTTGTTTGGTCAGGGTAGGAAATCTCTTTACTGTGATCTGATACTTCTTGATGGAGAGCCTTCATATATATAGTTAAAGTTACTTAATAAAGTAAATGGAGTTGTTCATATGTGTAAGATATTATATAAAGTAATTCTAATGAGAAGTAATCAGCAGCCTAATTTACTTTAAATCTTTGTTTGAATTTTGTGGTCCTTTTAAACAGCCTTTAATGATGTTATTTTGCCTACATTTCGGACTTAATCTTTTCCCCATGTATCCTCTCTGGAGTCATTTTTTGCTTCTTGTAGCTTATAAGCAAAATTAAGAGGCCTACAATATAATTAAAATAAAAACATTAAAACTTTAAAGGGGAAAAGCTCAGTAGCTTATATTGCATACTGTGATATTTTAAAACTTCTTACTTTCTTTAAATTTGACATCATGGATGGCTTAACTTACAGATCTGCTGTTGCTATCATAGTTCTTTGAGCCACATCAGCGACATTCCAAAATGGCATGGGTTGCATATATTCACATATGGTGAATAATGAGCAAGATGTTTTGGAGAATGGCAGTCATAGGTTTTCTACAGCGTAATCTTTGTGTTAGGAAAATCCATGAGATGAGTTTGGAGATAATTGTGTGTTTTTTATGAATTGAGGATATTGGGAGGAATAGAGATTTGGAAAGTAGGTGCTGTGGGAGGGTGGGCAGATAGTAATTGATAGAAGGTCTCTAATTGTGGTATCTAGCTTTGCTGTGATGGTGATAGAGTAATCCTACTTTCTGGTTTCTCTGGGGCAGTGCCAATTTAGGCCTGTTGTCTTTATGTTACTGTGCCCTTCTTGACTCTCAAAAATATCCCCTTTTATTCTTCAAAAGCTTGTATGATAGGTGATGTGATTTTCTTGTTAATAGCAAATCTGTGAAGACTATGTATTTGGCTTCTGTGGGTTTCCTGTGAAGACATGGATTGTTGTCCAAGGTTATTAGTCCTTACCTTCCTGTATAAAAGAAATATATTGAGACTTGAGTAATCCTTACACCAGCTTTAAGATTTTAAAGGTTTATCAAAATCAAAATGCTGCTCTTTACTGAATTAGCTATAGCATGAGGGAAACATACTTAATATGCTTCCGATTCAGATTTTACTTATTCATTCAGATTAGCACATCCCTAAGTTATGTCTTTCTCGGTGCCTGCCTGCTCTCAAATCACTTGTCTGCTATCTCTCAATTCAGTTAGGTAACCCTGAAAGGTAGTTATTATCCCCCTTTTGTAGATAAGGAAACAGATGCCCAGAGAGGAAATAACTTGTTTGAGGACACCAGTATATAAGAAATCCTTTATTTTTTTTTTAACTTAATACTTGTATAACTTTGGGTATATTAATAGCAAGTACATCTGTTTTTTAAGATACAGTGAAAAAACATGATTTCACCCAAATCCACCTCATTTGTAAACCACAAATGGTTGCACATTTTTGTCAAACAGTGTATTTTTTTTACAAAAGGGCAAACCACTAAGAAATGAGTTTACATTCAAGATTCATTAAAAAAGAGAAACTTAGTTTTGTTGTTAGAGTTTAAACTATGTTAACTTGTCTTTTATACTCTGCATTTTCACTAGTTAAATGAAAACTAATTGCAAGAATCATTTTGGTCATGAACAATGTAGAACCAAATTGAAATAATATACTCTGTGTATATACATAAAATATATATGTATAGTGGTTGAGGCTCTCACAAAAAAGGCCCCTCTCCATTTTTATTATTATTACTTTCTTTTAATAGAAAACTATAAATTTTTTATGATTATTGGTTAAAGATTTTAGAATAATCTGTTAAAATTTCTATATATTCACATATAATAGATTTAATTAGAAATGAATAAACTAACATTTGTGGGGGAAATTGTCAGGATAAATTAAAACTTTATGTGGAAAGAAGTCCTATGTCAAAATTAAGAGAAGGAGCAATCAAACTTAGAAAATGAGAGAAATTTAATTTTTATAAATTAGGATAATAAACCCATGTTTTCATCGTAGCAAGAAATATTGTAACTTCTCAAAATCATATATTAAAAAATGTGTGTGACTTTATCATATGATATTGCTCTTCAATCACTGAGTAAACCAGTTAGGGATGAAAGAAGATAGGCATTAGTATCATTGCAACCCATGTAATTCTCTTCAAGACCTACATGTGTCCTAAATACCCAGGTCTCATTTATGCAATCTCTCTATCATCCTTTGGGGGAGTGATTTGTGTTTGCTCTTTTCTGTTTTGCTTGTTTAGTCTAGCTGAGGATTTACCAAATATGTAGGTATTCTCAGAGAACCAGATTTTGGCTTTTTTTCATTATTGCTTTCCATTTTATTGATTTTTGCTCTTTAATGTTTCCTTCCTTCTCCCTACTTTGGTTTTACTTTTTGCTCGTCTTTTTCTGGCATCTTAAGATGAAACCTTAGGTATTTGATTTTAGAACTTTCTTCTTTTTTAATATAAACATTTAAAGCTATAAGCTTACCTCTAAACATTGCTTTTAGCTCATCTTATAAATTTTCCTATATTGTATTTTCACTGTCATTCAGTTCAAAATATTTTCTAATTTTTCTTGTGATTTCTAATGAATTATTTAGAAGAGTATTTAATTTCTCTGTATCTTTTTCTAGATATTTTATTGTTATTAAACTCTAGGTTAATTCTGTTGTGGTCAGATAAACATTTTGTATGATTTCTACTTATGAATTGATCCTTTGATCATGATGAAGTATCTATTTTTTTTTTTTTGGTGATACCTTTTAGTTTCTTAAGTCTAATTTATCTGATATTAATATATTCATTCCACCCTTCCTGTGCTGTTTGCATGATATATCTATTTTTAGCCATTACTTTCAACCTGTGTCTATAAATTTAAAGTAAATATCTTGTAGATAGCATGTAGTTGTGTGTTGCCTTTTGATTCATTTGGACAGGTTTTTTTGTTTTTTTTTTCTTAAGAGAGAGAGTAAAGGGGTGGAGGGGCAGAGGGAGAGGGAGAGAGAATCTTAAGCAGGTTGCCCTCCCAGCACACAGTCCAACTTGGGGCTCATCTCACAAACCTGAGATCATGACCTCAGCCGAAATCAAGAGTCAGACACCTAACCAACTAAGCCACCCAGGCACCCTAGGACAAGTTCTTCTTCTTCGTCTTTTTTTTTTTTTTTAAGATTTTATTTCTTTATTTGACAGAGAGAGAGATAGCAAGAGCAGGAACACAAGCAGGGGGAGTGGGAGAGGGAGAAGCAGGCTTCCCGTGGAGCAGGGAGCCCAAGGTGGGGCTCGGTCCCAGGACCCTGGGTTCATGACCTGAGCCGAAGGCAGACGCTTAACAACTGAGCCACCCAGGTGCCCCCCCCTTTTTTTAAAGAAAGACAAGCTGTTTTTAATTAAGGTATTGATTCTACTAATATTTAAGATATTTATTGATATATTTGAATTTAAGTCTACCATCTGATATATATCTATTTTATTATTTTATATGCATACTTTAATGTATTTTGTTTTATGTATTTTATATACACATAATATTTATTTGATATAATATATTATTTTATTTTAAATTTTTGTTTGTCCCTCTCATTTTTCTTTGTACCTCTTTCCAGCCTCCTTTTGGATTTAATGAATATTTTTAAGAATTCTTGTTTATCTCTTCCTTTGGCTTTTTAGCTATACATATTTGCATTTCTTTTTCTAAGTATTACATAAACCCCCTTACCATTTCAGTGTACTTAGAGTTACTCTTTCACCATTCATATGAAATATAGAAACCTTATAACTGTATAGGTCTCCATTTACATGCCATGTATTTTATTTTATAGAGATTATATGTATTATATCTACCTTCATTATAAGCTCTACAATGAAACTGTAATTTTTACTTTAAGCCCACACATGTGCCCCCCCACATGTGTATTTTTTTTTTAAATAGTCTCCATGCCTGACAGGGAGCCCCATGCAGGCCTTGAACTCAATGACCCTGAGATCAAGACCTGAGTCGAGATTGAGAGTCAAACACTTAGTGACTGGCACTCAAGCACATATATATATTTTAAATAAATTAAGGGAAGTAGTTTTTTAATATTTCCACATATATTTAGCATTTCCAGTGGTCTTCATTCTTTCCTAAAGATCCCAAGTTTTCATCTGTCATCATTCTCTTTAGCCTTCTCTTTAGAACTTAATGTAATACAGATTTACTGTTGATGATTATGGTTTATTCTTCCCTTTATCTTAAAAATGTCTTTATTTTACTTTCATTTTTTGAAGGATATTTTTGCTAAAAATAAAATAAAATTCTGGGCTGATTTTTTTTCTTTCACCATGTTAAGAACTTCATTCTACTGTCTTCTGATCTCCACTGTATCTTATGAGAAGCCAGCAGTAATGGATATCATTGCTCTCCTTCCTGCTTGTAATGTGTCAGGTTTTTTCTGAATATTTAAAGATTTCTCTTTACTTTTAGTTTTCATCAGTTTCATCAGTAGTCATGGTTCTCCGTATTCATCTTGGCATTCATTAAACTTCCAGGACCTGAAAATTTGTCTTTCACTAAATTTGGGGAAATTTTGGCCACCACAAAAAAGTTTTCTATCTTATTATGTTCTCTACTTTTGGGTTTAAATAAACATGTTAGACATTTGGATATTGTCACAGAGATCCTGGAGGATCTGTTTTTATTATTGACAGTCTTTTTTTCTCTTAGTCTGTTGGATTGGGTAATCTTGATTTGATTTATTTTCAAGTATACAGATTCTTTCCACTGTTGTTACTAATCTCATTAGTGATTAGTAGATTTTAATCTCATTCAGCATAATTTAAATTTCAGATATTGTATTTTTTAGTTATAGAATTTCATTTTTTTTCATTTTCTAGTTTTTCTGCTGAGATTTCTTTATATTTATTGCAAATATAGTTATACTTTTTAAAAATCCTTCTGCTAATTCTAAGATTTGGCTTATCTCAGGGTTAATCTCCATTGATTATCTTTTCTCTTGAGATTGGATCACATTTTTCATGCCTTGTTATCTAGTAATTTTGGATATTATCCTGGACATGGTGAATGTCACATTTTTTAATACACTGAGTTCTGTTTTATTCCTCTAAAGAATACTGATTTTTTTGTTTGCTAGTTGTTTGTTCTAACAGGAAAGTTAGTTGAATTAAAATTGTAAAAATCCTGTCTCTTCAGGGACATTTGATGTTTTCAGTTCTTTTATCCTTAACTATCTGTGGAATTTTCCCCTCCTATGCATAATGTAGGGTTCAGCCTGGGATTTGAGTAGTGTTTACATATAGAATTTTTGGCTTTCTCTTCTCACTCTTTTTTAGGATTCCCCTTTCCTTTTCCTTTTCCAGTGGTTGCTGAGTCTTTCTTCTGTTTTTTTAGGACAAAAATCCTGAAGTTTTTTGTTGGAGTTTTAGCTGCCCTGAATGTCACAGAGTTAGCCTTGCCGTCAGAAAAGAAGATATAAAATGGGAAACTTTCTTATTGCTCTGTTCTTTTCCCAAGTGTCGGCCACCTATAGAATCTGACTTCCTTTGGTCAGTATCCAAAAGTGCGTTTAGGTAGTTGTTTTGTATAGTTATCTATAAGATAAGTCTGGTAGAAGCTTTCTTTCAGTACTGTAAGTACTGAAATCCTGTAAGCAGGATTTGAAATCTTTACTTTTTAAAAAAAAACCATAGTATATCCCAGCTCATACTGTCATTTAATACAAAGAATAGCTGGATAAGGGTAGAGGAGAGTAATAGTTTTATTGTAACAGATATAAGAAAAGAAGTTGAATAGATATGGAAGCCAAGATTATAGAGATAGGGAAGACACTATTTTTGAATACATTTAGATTTGTTATATTATTTGAGGAGACTTGAGTAATCAAGACTCGATTTGAACCTTTAAGACTTATACTCGCAGACATTTTTTGACTAAACCTTAATTTCCTCTAAAGTGGACAACATATACTTCCCTCATATCATTTCAATTGAGTATATTTATTCATAAAGAATCCTATACAGATGTTTACTTCACACAGTTATTTAGTTACCAAATCCATAACTAAAAACTAAATCCTTTTAGATAGTTTTTAAGAATAATTTGCATTTCATAATACAAAATATACACTAAGTGAATGTAATAAAATCTACTTAATATAGGTCCCGGTCAAGACCTCGTCCACGGTCCCACAGTCGAAGCAGTGAAAGGTCCAGTCACAGAAGAACCCGTAGTCGATCTCGGGATAGAGAACGACGGAAAGGCAGAGACAAGGAGAAGAGAGAAAAGGAGAAGGATAAATGCAAGGATAAGGAATTACACAACATCAAACGTGGGTAAGTTGAAACAAATCCTAAGCAGTGATGACGCAGTGTGATTGCCATGACTCCATGGCAATATTCAGACTAAATTTTCATTCTCTGAGATTTTTCTTAGATGAACAAAAGAGGAAAATACATTAGATAAAGAAGAAAGGATAAATCAAAATGGTTATCTCAGACTTTTACTGTGCTTCCGTTATATTCCTGTTTCCATTTAAGATTTATATAACAAATTTTAGAAACAAAATAAATGGCATGATCAAAGCTTAGTATGTCAGTAAAAGAAAATTTACATAATTCTTTAGGAAAGTTCTACATTCAATTTCCTTACCATAAATATGATTTTGCAATTCAAAGACTAGCTCATGATTAAAAGTGTCTATTAATTTATTGTAAAGCTGTTAGGGGAAAAGGGTGAAAGTAGAACGAAGGTAGGGAACCATGTGATTTACTATTGGTTAGACTTCTTTCTATATAGAATGGGACTTGACCACTGTTCGGGGTGTGTTTGTGGATGTGTTAGTGAGTGTGTGTGTGTGTGAGACCCAGAATTTATTTTTTCTGGAATTGGTATTATTGAAACAATTAGTCTAACTTTGTCCAGTTGGAGGTTGAAATCCATTGATAACTGTTTGTTAAATTAGAAAATGTTAAAATGAAGCAAAATCTTGGTTTGTAGTTTGAATTATAGCTTCTTGTTTTTTTTATTCAAAACTGACATTGGGCTCTTTTATTATATAAAGTAGAACATCTTGGAACTTATCCCCCTTTGTGAGTCTTTCAACACCCCATGTATATTCACTGTAATACTTCAGTACAAAAGTGTTTATCTGTCATGTATCAGTTTTCAGTGTTAAATCAAAGAGCTTGTCAGGATCTTAAAGGTAGTTCCTTGAGATCTTGATTCTGTGAAGAATTAAATTTATTAAAGGATATGGAACTCATCTCTCATCCTTTTCTTTTTCACAGTTGTCTGTGTGTTTATTTTTTATTTCCAGATTTACAGTGATACTATATAAACCTGCCAGATTCTTTGAAATGATAAATGTGTGGTGGACTTTGGAAGAGGATAGTATTATTATATGACTTTCTTTTTCCTGATGACCTCACAACTTTTAATGCACACAGAACAGTTGTGGTCATGCAAAATTCCGAGTTCTGCCTTTTTCTAGTTTTAAGGATTGTTGAATGTTATAGGAGAGGAGATGGGGTTGGATATCTGGCCATAGGATAGGGAGGCTGAGTTAGCTAGAGTGGTAGAGTGGAATTAAGATCAGAGAGGATATGAGAGAAATCTATTGAGAGAGGGAGAAAGTCAGAAGGATGATAGATTTTCTTTTTTAAGATTTTATTTATTTATTTGACAGAGAGAGACACAGCAAGAGAGGGAACACAAGCAGGGGGAGTGGGAGAGGGAGAAGCAGGCTTCCCGCTGAGCAGGAAGCCCGATGCAGGGCTCGATCCCAGGACCCTGGGACCATGACCTGAGCCGAAGGCAGACGCTTGCCGACTGAGCCACCCAGGCGCCCCAGGAGGATGATAGATTTGAAGAGAGGATAGAGAATAGCTTTTTGAGACTGGAAAATATGGACCAAGAGGATGAATAATTATGTCAGTCAAGGAACTGCCTTGCTCCTTGTCTCTTTTTTGTTTTCTTTTTCTTTTGGTTTATACTTTAGATGTTACGTGGCTATGAGAAGAGTGACTATGCTTTCTGGTAGTCATTAAATATTTGCTTTCCACTTCAAAATAATTACACAGTTGTATAAAATTTATATTACATAAAGCATTATTTTGGAGATTTTAAAGGTAAGAAAAATGAATGCATGGATAAAAAAGGGAGGTTGGGTGGTTTCAGGAAAGATTCTAATATGGTGACATCAGTCTTGAAAGTTTGGGCCAGTTTTACAGGTTAAACTCAGTGGCGATTATGTTCGAGGGACTAAATCCTGGATGACAGATTTACAAGGTAATAATGTTGTATTCTTCATTATTTTTTAAATCTCAACAAAGGGGATGAACAAGTTCAAAACAAGAGGTGTTAGTTGAAGGGCTCTGGGAACCAATGTCAAAAAACTGTTGAGTAGCTTGATTCAGTAATTTCCATGGTTTTAGTGGACCATAGTATAAGGTGGTGTATATCAGGATATTCTCTCTTGTGGTTTGTGCCGAGGACATCCAGATTCTTATCTTTTGGTATGATCTAAATCAGGAATTTTGGGGGGGGTCACATACACATTTAATGATAGTATTTATATATGTACAGATGTACCCTGCTTTGCTTCAGAAATAATGTCTTTTTTTTTTAAGCTTATGTGTTTATTTCTTAGACCTGATTTCTTAAGCCATTCAGGGCTGAGAATATATCTTTTACTCTTTTGTATCACTTAGAGTACCTAATGTACATGTTAGTTGTTATTAAATATTGATTGGTTATTGATCAGATACACTCATTCATTCATTTGTTCGCTTGTTCAGTCAACAACATTTAAATGCCTTCTATTTATGAAGTACTATGTTGGTAACAAGGTCATAATAGTAGGCAGTCCTACTTGGAGAGTTCATGCAGATGGCAAAGTAAGCATAGATAGAAGATGTGTAAGTAATTACAGTGAAATCAGATGAATGTTTACTAGGAAGCTGTGGAAACAGTGTATGAGTTAGAATGCTTTTGGCCATAATTAACAAAACCTAAACAATAGTAGCTTAATGCAGGGACAGCAGACTTCTTTGTAAAGGGCTAGATAGCAAATAATTTAGGCTTTTTAGGCCTGTGTCTCTGTTGCAACTACTGAACACCAAGGTAGCCACAGATAATGTTAAATGAATGATATGGCTGTATCGCAATAAAACTTTTATTTACAAAATGAGCAATTGGCAGATTTGGCCCACAGGTTGTAGTTTGTCAGCTTCTGGCTTAAACCTTCAGCACAATTTTTTTAGAGATTTATTTATTTATTTTATAGAGAGAGAGAGCGGGGAGGAAGGCAGAGGGAAGAGGGAGAGAGAAGCTCTGCTCAGCACAGAGCCCGATGCGGGGCTTGATCTCACAACCCTGCCATCACAGCCTGAGCCAAAGGCAAGAGTTGGAGGCTTAACTGACTGCACCACCCAGGTTCCCCCATGAGCACGTTTATTGCTAATAAAACAGAAAGTTTAGAGGTAAGCAGATTTGGGTACTTTTTAACTCTTCCAACAGGCCAGTCTTAGCCTCTTGGCTTTCATCCTTAGTCTTGACGAATTGTGGTTGCAAGATATCTCCATGAACATTAAGCTGTTTGGTCCAGACTAGTCAGCATGTCAGGGAAGGGCTCTCAGAAGAAGTGGTGAAGAAAGAGATGAGAAAGAATGTTATGTGCAAAGCGAACTTCATGTGGAAAGACTTAGAGGCAAGCAGGGGAATATGGCATATTTGAGGAACTAAAGTCTAATGAGGCTTGGTTTAGAATTGAAGAGGAATAATGGTGAGAAATGAGTATTTGGAGTATCTTATAACTTAAGTTGGGAGTTAATTCTAAAGGCAGTGAGAAGCTGATGAAGTTGCAAGCAGGGTAATGATACGATCAGGTCTACATGAGATATGAACAAAATGCTTTGTTTCCCACAGACATAATAAGTGTTTTACATTTTAAATATATTTTCTAAGTATCAGGAGTTTTGCTAACCAGTTGACATGCATTATCTTATTTACTTATCATAATAGTCTCATGAAATACGAACTTTTTTTATCCTTCATATAGATAAAAACTTGTAGTCATAGAGCTAGTAAATGGTAGAGTTAAGCTTCTAATTCATGTTTCCTGACAAGAGCATCTTGACTCTTAACAGTACATTATCCTCATTCCTGTAGTAATCCATAATCATTGATGATGAGATATAATGTTTGAGATCAAGTCATATGCTGTTGCTTAAACTTCCCTAGAAAATACCTAAAGAGAACTGAAAGAATTTCTGTGCCTTATTTTTCTTTGATCAGGCCAGAAATCTGTCATTAGTAAAAGATTGGTTCTCTCTTTTCTCCCTCTTCTTTCTCACATATTTTCCTACAACAGCATTTCATATGTTTATTTAGAATTATATTTAATCAAAACCACAAAATTTCTAGTCCTTGAATTTATTTCTGTGATCATTTTGTGAGCTGTCTCTTGCCAAATGATTTTACCCCGCTGCTGAAAAAAAGTGGGTGGAGAAAAAAAAATTCACAAATCATATATTTAGGACTTATATATTAGTTCATTGTAGTTGAGCAACCCAAGAACAATATTTTAGCTTATGTTACGCTAAATAACCTGGCTGCTTCCCACATAAGAGAAGATAACACTTCTGCTTCTTTATGTATAACAATGTTTGTTTTTATCAGTCCAGTTTGAAAATATCAATATTATATGAAAATTGATAGAATATAAAGCATACATTTATAAAATACAAATTAAGAAGAGTAAGAGTAATAATAGTAAAGGACTATTTTACAAATTGGGAAAAATAAAAGTGGGAGAGGAAGGAATGTGCAAGAATTTAATGAGCCTAATAAGGAAGAGTTTTTTTATTAAACTTTTGAGGAAGAAGATACCAAATTAGATAATTCTGAAAAATCTTATAAATACAGCAGATAATTAAATATAGTTCTTGGAATTCCTGGAACATTTGAATGATTACATCTTATAATGTTATAAATTGATCTTTTCATTTTATGAAGCTACTGAATAAGGAAGGCCTAATATAAGCTGGGAGGGTATCAGGAGTTTATAGGGACTAAAAGGTGTCTTTCCTTATAATACTATATGAAGGATTAATTTTTTTTAAGATTTTATTTATTTATTTGAGAGAGAGAGAATGAGAGATAGAGAGCATGAGAGGGAAGAGAGTCAGAGGGAGAAGCAGACTCCCTGCTCAGCAGGGAGCCCGATGTGGGACACGATCCCGGGACTCCAGGATCATGACCTGAGCCGAAGGCAGTTGCTTAACCAACTGACTCACCCAGGCGCCCATATATGAAGGATTAATTTAAGAAAGACACCAACTGGGGCGCCTGGGTGGCTCAGTCAGTTAAGCGTCTGCCTTCAGCTCAGGTCATGATCTCAGGGTCCTGGGATCCAGCCCCATGTCTGGCTCCCTGCTCAGCAGGGAGTCTGCTTCTCCTTCTCCTGCTGCTCCTCCTCCTCCCCCTGCTCATGCTCTCACAAATAAATAAATAAATAATCTTTAAAAAAATAAAAAGACACCAACTGAGCCTTGTCTTAGATTTTCTAAAGATGGTTTAATGTTAATTTTCAGTGTTTTCTACATTTATACAATTTGCTTTTTCAGACTATTTTACCTTTAAACATTGATACAGATTTTTCTTGTTTTTATTAGCTTCCCCCCAAATTTTTAAAACTTAAAATATTTATCGTATCATTAGCTATTTGTATTTATTTTATAGAAATGTTTTGAAATATGAAAACACATTTTATTAATAGTAGTTCTTACGTTGAAGTTGGACACAACATTATTTTGTTAAGCACACTTATACTGAGAGTCAGAAATCAGAAATATGAAACTTGTCATGACATCCCATAATTACAGCTTGGTTTGATGATTGTGAACATTAGACACCCCATATGAGTCTTCTGTGTATTCATATTGTGTCTTCCTTAGCAACATTTGATCAAACTCCATCAAGTATAGCTGGCTATTATAAAACATTTTTATAGACTTTTTTGAAAAATTGGTTGTGAGGGGCACCTTGGTGGCTCAGTCAGTTAAGTGGCTGCTTCTGGCTCAGGTCGTGATCCTGGGGTCCTGGGACCAACCCCTGTATCAGGCTCCCTGCTCAGTGGGGAGTCTGCTCCCTCTCCCCTCACCCTGCTTGTGCTCTTTCTCTCTTTCTCTCAAATAAATAAATAAAATCTTTTTTAAAAAAAGATTGGTTGTAAATAAAAATGTCAATATGACCAGTGACATTGTACTGTTTTTTATTTATTTATTTAACATACAATGTATTATTTGTTTCAGGGTCACAGGTCTGTGATTCATCAGACTTAAACAGTTCACAGTGCTCACCATAGTACATACCCTCCCCAGTGTCCGTCACCCATCCCTCCAACCCCCCTCCCTTCCAGCAACCCTCAGTTTGTTTCCTGAGATTAAGTCCCTTTATGGTTTGTCTCCCTCTCTGGTTTCGTCTTGTGTCATTTTTCCCTCCCTATCATCCTCTGTCTTATTTCTCAAATTTCTCATATCAGTGAGATCCTATGATACTTATCTTTCTCTGATTGACTTATTTCGTTTAGCATAATACCCTCTAGTTCCATCCACGTTGCAAATGGCAAGAATTCATTTTTTGATGGCTGCATAATATTCCGGGGTGTGTGTGTGTGTGTGTGTGTGTGTGTGTGTGTGTGTGTGTGCGCGCGCGCACGCCACATCTTCTTTATCCATTCATCTGTTGGCTCTTTCTAGGCTATTTCCATGGTTTGGCTATTGTGGACATTGGTGCTATAAACATTTGGGTGCAGGTGCCCCTTAGGATCACTACATTTGTATCATTGAGGTGAATACCCAGTAGTGCAATTGCTGGGTCTTAGGGTAGCTCTATTTTCAGCGTTTTGAGGAGCCTCCATACTGTTTTCAAGAGTGACTGCGCCAGCTTGCATTCCCACCAACAGTGTAGGAGGTTTCCCCTTTCTCCGCATCCTTGCCAACATCTGTCGTTTCCTGACTTGTTAATTTTAGCCATTCTGACTGGTGTGAGGTTGTATCTCATTGAGGTTTTGATTTGGATTTCCCTGATGCCGAGCGATGTTGAGCACTTTTTCATGTGTCTGTTGGCCATTTGGATGTCTTCTTTGCAGAAATGTCTGTTCATGTCTTCTGCCCATTGCTTGATTGGAATATTTGTTCTTTGGGTGTTGAATTTGATAAGTTCTTTATAGATTTTGGATTCTAGCCCTTTATCTGATATGTCATTTGCAAATATCTTCCAATCTGTCAGTTGTCTTTTGGTTTTGTCCACTGTTTCCTTTGCTGTGCAAAAGATTTTATCTTGATGAAGTCCCAGTAGTTCACTTTTGCCCTTGCTTCCCTTGCCTTTGGTGATGTTTTTAGGAAGAAGTTGGTGCGGCTGAGGTCAAACAGGTTGCTGCCTGTGTTCTCAAGGATTTTGATGGATTCCTGTCTCACATTTAGGTCTTTCATCCATTTTGAGTCTATTTTTGTTTATGGTATAAGGAAATGGTCCAGTTTCATTCTTCTGCATGTGGCTGTCCAATTTTCCCAGCACTCATTTGTTGAAGAGACTATCTTTTTTCCACTGGACATTCTTTCCAGGTTTGTCACAGTTTAGTTGACGACAGACTTGAGGGTCCATTTTTGGGCTCTCTGTTCTGTTCCATTGATCTATATATCTGTTTTTGTAACAGTACCGTACTGTCTTGATGATGACAGCTTTGTAATAGAACTGGAAGTCCAGAATTGTGATGCCACCAGCTTTGTTTTTCTTTTTCAACATTCCTCTGGCCATTCGGGTTCTTTTCTGGTTCCATACAAATTTTAGGATTATTTGTTCCATTTCTTGGAGAAAAGTGGATGGTATTTTGATAGGGATTGCATTAAATGTGTAGATTGTTCTACGTAGCCCAGACATTTTCACAATATTTGTTCTTCCAGTACATGAGCATGGAGCGTTTTTCCATTTCTTTGTGTCTTCCTCAATTTCTTTTATGAGTACAGATTCTTTGCCTCTTTGGTTAGATTTATTCCTAGGTATCTTATGGTATGGGCACAGTTGTAAATGGGATTGATTCCTTAATTTCTCTTTCTTCTGTCTTGTTGTTGCTGTATAGAAATGCCACTGATTTCTGTGCATTGATTTTATATCCTGTCACTTTACTGAATTCCTTTATGAGTTCTAGTAGTTTTGGGGTGGAGTCTTTTGGGTTTTCCACATAAAGTATCCTATCATCTGCAAAGAGTGAGAGTTTGACTTCTTTACCGATTTGGGTGCCTTTAATTTCTTTCTGTTGTCTGATTGCCGAGGCTAGGACTTCTAGTACTACGTTGAATAGCAGTGGTGATAGTGGACATCCCTGCCGTGTTCCTGACCTTAGGGGAACAGCTCTCAGTTTTTTCCCATTGAGTATGATATTCACTGTGGGTTTTTCATAGATGGCTTTTATGATATTGAGGTATGTACTCTCTCTCCCTACACTGTGAAGAGTTTTAATCAAGGAAGGATGCTGTACTTTGTCAATTGGTTTTTCTGCATCTATTGAGAATATCATAAGGTTTTTGTTCTTTCTTTTATTAATGTATTGTGTCACATTGTTTTGTGGATGTTGAACCAACTTTGCAGCCCAGGATTAAATCCCAATTGGTTGTGGTGAATAATCCTTTTAATGTACTGTTGGATCCTATTGGATACTATTTTGGTGAGAATTTTTGAATCCATGTTCAATCGGGGATCTTGGTCTGTAGTTCTCCTTTTTGATGGGATCTTTGTCTTGGTTTTGAGGTCAAGGTAATGCTGGCCTCATAAAAGGAGTTTAGAAGTTTTCCTTCCATTTCTATTTTTTGGAACAGTTTCCGAAGAGTAGGTATTAATTCTTCTTTAAGTGTTTGGTAGAATTCCCCTGGGAAGCCATCTGGCCCTGGGTTCTTGTTTGTTGGGAGATTGTTGATTACTACTTCAATTTTCTTACTGGTTATGGGTCTGTTCAGGTTTTCTATTTCTTCCTGGTTCAGTTTTGGTAGTTTATATGCCTCTAAGAATGCATCCATTTCTTCCAGATTATCTGGAAAATTTGCTGGCATATAGTTGCTCATAATGTGTTCTTATAATTGTATTTCTTTGGTGTTGGTTGTGATCTCTCCTCTTTCGTTCATGATTTTATTTATTTGGGTCCTTTCTATTTTCCTTTTGATAAGTTTGGCAGAGGTTTATCGATCTTATTAATTCTTTCAGAGAACCAGTTCCTAGTTTCATTTATCTGTTCTACTGTTCTTTTGGTTTCTATTTCATGGATTTCTGCTCTGATCTTTATTATTTCCCTTCTCCTGCGGATTTTAGACTTTACTTGCTGTTATTTTTCCAGCTCCTTTAGGTGTAAGGTTAGGTTTTGCATTTGAGACCTTTCTTGTTTCTTGAGAAAGGCTTGTATTGCTATATACTTTCCTCTTAGGACTGCCTTTGCTGCATCCCAATGATTTTGAACAGTTGTGTTTTCATTTTCATTGGTTTCCATGAATTTTTTAAATTCTTCTTTAATTTCCTGGTTGACCCATTCATTCTTTAGTAGGATGCTCTTTAGCCTTCATGTATTTGAGTTCTTTCCGACTTCCCTCTTGTGATTGAGTTCTAGTTTCAAAGCATTGTGGTCCGAAAATTTTCAGGGAATGATCCCAGTCTTTTGGTATTGGTTGAGACCTGATTTGTGACCCAGGCTGTGATCTATTCTGGAGAATGTTCCATGGGCACTAGAGAAGAATGTGTATTCCGTTGCTTTGGGATGGAATGTTCTCAATATGTCTGTGAAGTCCATTTGGTCCAGTGTGTCATTTAAAGTCTTTATTTCCTTGTTGATCTTTTGCTTAGATGATCTGTCCATCTCAGTGAGGGGGATGTTGAAGTCCCCTACTATTATTGTATTGTTGTTGATGTGTTTCTTTGATTTTGTTATTATTTGGCTTATATAATTGGCTGCTCCCATGTTAGAGGCATAGATATTTACAATTGTTAGATCTTCTTGTGGGATAGACCCTTTAAGTACAATGTAGTGTCGTTCCTCATCTCTTATTATAGTCTTTGGTTTACAATATAATTTGTCTGATGTCAGGATCGCCACCCCAGCTCTCTTTTGTTGTCCATTAGCGTGGTAAATGGTTTTCCACCCCCTCACTTTCAATCTGGAGGTGTCTTTGGGTTTAAGATGAGTCTCTTGCAGACAGCATATCAACAGGTCTTGTTTTTTTAATCCAATCTGATAGCCTGTGTCTTTTGATTGGGGCATTTAGCCCATTTACTTCAGGGTAACTATTGAAAGATATGAATTTAGTTCCATTGTATTGCCTGTAAGGTGACTGTTACTGTATATTGTTTCTGTTCCTTTCTGGTCCATGTTACTTTTTGGCTCTTTCATTCCTTAGAGGATCCCTTTCAATATTTCTTGTCGGGCTGGTTTGGTGTTTGCAAATTCTTTTAGTTTTTGTTCGTCCTGAAAGCGTTTTATGTCTCCTTGTATTTTCAGTGGCAGCCTAGCTAGATATAGTATTCTTTGCTCCATATTTTTCTCCTTTATTGCTCTGAATATATCATGCCAGTCCTTTCTGGCCTGCCAGGTCTCTGTGGATAGGTCTGTTGCCAGTCTAATATTTCTACAATGGTAGAATTGTAGGTTACAGACCTATTGTCCCCAGCTCCTTTCAGGATTTTCTCTTTGTCTCTGAAACTTGTGAGTTTTACTATTAGATGTGGAAGTGTTGACCTCTTTTTATTGATTTGGGGAGGGGTTCTCTGTGCCTCCTGGATTTTGATGCCTGTTTCCTTCCCCACATTAGGGAAGTTCTCTATTATAATTTGCTCCAATATACCTTCTGCCCCTCTCTCTCTTTTTTCTTCTTCTGGGATCACAACTATTCTAATGTTGTTTTGCTTTATGGTATCACTTATCTCTTGAATTTTGCCTTCGTGATCCAGTAGTTGTTTATCTCTCTTTTTCTTAGCTTCTTTATTCTCCGTCATTTGGTCTTCTGTATCACTAATTCTCTCTTCTGCCTCATTTATCCTAGCAGTTAGAGCCTCCATTTTTTCAAATTTTATTTTATTATGTTATGTTAATCACCATATATTACATCATTAGTTTTTGATGTAGTGTTCCATGTTTCATTGTTTGCATATAACCCCCAGTGCTCCATTCAATACGTGCCCTCTTTAATACCCATCACCAGGCTAACGAATCCCCCCAACCCCTCTCCCCTTTAGAACCCTTAGTGTGTTTCTCAGAGTCCATAGTCTCTCATGGTTCGTCTCCCCCTGATTCCCCTCCAGAGCCTTCATGTTTGATTGCACCTCACTAATGGCCTTTTTGATTTCGACTTGGTTAGATTTTAGTTCTTTTGTTCTCCAGAAAGGGATTTTCTAGTATCTTGTATGCTTTTTTCAAGCCCAGCTAGTATCTTTGTAATTGTCATTCTGAACTCTAGTTCTGACATCTTACTAATGTCCATATTGATTAGGTTCCTGGCAGTTGGTACTGCCTCTTGTTCTTTTTTTTTTTTTTTGAGCTGATGTTTACCGTCTTGTCATTTTGTTCAGAGGAGAATAGATGAATGAGAGAACAAAATGCTAACAGGGTAACAACGATCTCAGAGAAATATACACTTAGCAAATCAGAAGAAACATGATGCTGAGGGAAAAGAAAGGGAAATTAAAAAAAATAAAAAATATGATCAGGCTGGTGAATAGAACAGAGCCAAACACTAGATTTTGGTTGCACTTTGGTCTGTTGAAAGAAATTGGCTCCCCAAATTTTAAAGAATTGAAAACTTACATATATAGATAAATAAGGTTAAATACAATGAAGGGATGGAATATGATTGTAAAGATGAAAATTTAAGAAGATTTTAGAAGGAATTGATAAGTAGTTGTTTAAGAAAAGAATGAAAAAATTTTTAAAAAATGTGATTAGGTGGGAGACTAGGACAACATCATACACTAGATTTAGGGTATATTTTGTTCTGTTAGAAGAAACTGTATCCCAAAATTTTAAAGAAAGTAGAACATATATATACAAAAAATAAGGTTAAATACAATGAAGGGGTAGGGCGCCTGGGTGGCTCAGTTGGTTAAGCGACTGCCTTCGGCTCAGGTCATGATCCTGGAGTCCCGGGATCGAGTCCCGCATCAGGCTCCCTGCTCAGCAGGGAGTCTGCTTCTCCCTCTGACCCTCCCCCCCCTCATGCTCTCTCTATCTCATTTTCTCTCTCGAATAAATAAATAAATAAATCTTTTAAAAAAATACAATGAAGGAGTAAAATATGAATGGAAAAATGAAATTTAAAAAAGATTTCAAAAGGATGTTGGTTGAAAAGGGGGAAGAAGAAAAAGAAAAAAATAAAGAAAATTTTAAAAATTCACTTTGAAAGACTAAAGAATCATGGGGAAAAAGCCATGAATTCTGTGTGCTGTATCCCCCTAACGCTGGAAGTTTGCAGTTCTCATTGATGGGTAAACTTGGTCTTGGCTGGATGTTCTTGCCCATCTTCTAGGGGAGGGGCCTGTTGCAGTGATTTTCAAATGTCTTTGCCCAGGCGGAATTGCACCGCCCTTGCCAGGGGTAGGCTATGTAATCTGCTTGGGTTTGCTCTTGGTAGCTTTTGTTCCCTGAAAGCTTCCTGTACAGCTTTGGAGGATGAGAGTGAATATTGCAGCCCTTCAGTCTCTGGCCCCAGGGGAGCCAAGAACTCAGGGCCCCACTCCTCAGTGAGCCCTCAGAGAAAAGCAATCATTCCTGTCTCCCCGGTGTCCGGCTGCACTCCGTGCTCACCCGGCCTGTGCCAGAGCATTTCTGTCTCTGGCACGCGACCCTGTTTGGTGTCTCCAAACCCAGCAGATTCCTGCAGTGCACTACCACGCCATTTATCCCGGGGTAGGAAGGGGAGTCTCCCTGGATATGCCGCTAGTTGATTCCCTGCTCGAAGAGCAGTGGCCTGACTGTGCCGCAGATCACAGTTTCCGGCAACCCTGAGCTGATAGCCCACTCCTTCACTCCTCTTTGCAGCAGGCTTCCCCGCTTTGATAACTGGGAGCTCTGCCACACTCAGGCTCTCCCGGTCTTTCTGTTACCCCAAGGGTCCTGAGACCACACTGTCCCAGCGAGGGTTCCAACTCTCCCCCCCGCTTAGCCACTGGAGTGATGTCCCTCAAGGGGAGCAGACTTCTAAAAGTTCTGATTTTGTGCTTCACTGTTCTATCAGTTGCTGGTAGCTGGCTCCCTCCCCATCTGTCTTCCTGTATATCGCCTCAGATTCACTTCTCCACACATCCTACCTTCCAGAAAGTGGTTGCTTTTCTGTTTATAGAATTGCTGCTGTTCTTTTCTTTGATCTCCTGTTGAGTTTGTAGGTGTTAAAAATGGTTTGATACCTATCCAGCTGAATTCCTGGGACCAGACGAAATTTAGGTCTCCTACTCCTCCGCCATCTTGCTTCTCCCACCTTGTACTGTTTATTTTAAATCATAGTGCTATCCTTCAGAGTAGAATTTGGATGGATTTGATTTAAATCTATTTTCCATCAGGATTTAAATCACTAGCCAGGAAAATTTTGTTTAAATCAGTTATTGCCTAGTAAAATACTTTCTTAATTTGAGTAACTTTGGAATTCATCAGGAATCTAATTTAGTATTCCTGAACATATTCTCCTTTAGATCTGGCACTATGAAAGGCTTTCAGTTATTAACCCCTTATTGACTTTTCAGTAGATGGATATTATTTTCAGAAATGTGCCCATCAAGATTTCTAGAATATTTTGCTTAAAAACTTGAGTTTATACTTTTTTTCTCTTCTTTCTTTATATAACTTTTTAAGCCTTTGTGCTTTTAGAGAGAGTTAAGTATTTCCCAGTGGACATAGGAATTCATATCTGGACAACTGAAGCAGTTCTTTTTGGTGGGTAATGGAAGGGAAATATGTTTAAATAGAATTTTTTATACTGAAGTGTGACTCCCACTACATCAATTGCTTTTAAATCTTTCTGAAAATATATTAGAAGCTACTGGGACAGCGGTGAAATTGGGCTTCATACCCTGTATATTACCTGTTTATAAAATCTTTCATTAAAAAGTTTACTTTGCAGTGTAATTAGAAGTTATATTGTATCAAAACTATTTCAAGTATGTCTTTATAGACTAAAACAACTGAAAGCTTATCAACATAAACAGCATATACTTTTTGTTCATAGGCATTACTGCCTTTGAACATGTAGTACTTTGAAATATATGCACACACACACACATTTAAAAGTGTGCTAAGGTATTTAGATTCTGGGAAAGGTAAATTAAGTTGCAGAAAAAATATAATTTTTGCTCATTTTAAAATCATTTATAATTTTTTTCATTATAGAACAAGTTATTCCCTTTGAGCCTTAATTTATTCTTCTGTAAATGGGGATAACTATACTTAAAAAGTATAGTAGTATACTTTTTATGTATATACTAGAAGTATTACAAATAGCGTGTATAAGAAATATAGTGCCATGTAGTAATCATACTTTAGAGATGTATGTTGGTTATGGCTTTGACCTGGCAATGTTCCAGAGTCTTCAGTTGTAGAGTTTCATGCACTAAGTTTCTGTTGATGAGATTTTTTTCTACCTAGTGCTTGGCAGAAGATGTTGAAGTGATGTGGGAATGCTGGACTCTGAGTTTTGACAGCAGTTACATACTCTTAGATGCTGTCATATTTTTCCTTACCTTTTATTTCTTTATGCAGCAGGAAGTCATTTATGCTAATTTACCCCTATTTGCATATAGGTTATAGAGTTCTGTGGTGCAGAGTGTGCTTAGAACTCCTTTTAAGTGTCTGTTTGGATCAAAGCAGGGCTGTGTGATAGCTGTTGTCTGACACCAAGCTGTGTGGTGTTGTTTTCATTAAACATTTATCACACTTCGAATGTGACAGCAGGCAACTTTGTGCCAGTATAACATGTTTTCATGCAAAATTTATTGAAAAAGACGAGGCTTTGTAAAGAGATCTTGTTGCCTTTCACCAGTGGCGAAGGGTAAATGTTTGGGTCGACAGAAGCATATACCTTTATCACATGTCATTGTAACATGCAAAGGAAGGTTCGTACTGTCAGTTTTGTTAAGGAGGTAAACAAATACATTTTTATATAAATGTGTGCACTGGATTTTTTTTCCTTTCTAAATTAAATTTTTTACAATTTCTTTGTGAATTGAATGAATACATAACAGTGGCCCTTTATGTTGTTGGGTATTTTTTATTGCAATAAAATTTACCACCCAATTTCTATTGTGTAGGTTTGCCACTAGGTATTAGTTTTGTTCAACAGAAACAATCTGTAATTTTTTCAAAAAGACGAGGTCAAGAAATGGAGTCTAACTAACAAAAAGAATAATCAGCAAAAGCAGGAGGCAGGGGTTTTAGAAGTTCTCCCCTAGGTCGCCATCTTTCTCTTATTCATTATATCAGTACATTTTAATTATCCCAGAGTTTGCCCAATGGGATTTGACTTGAATTATGCCTGATAGAGCATTAAATGGCATGAATTGTAGGTTCATTCTTTCTTTTTGTGGTTGCCTGGCTGTGAAAAGTCTTAGAATGAGAGAAGGTATTTTTATTTTCCTTTTTCATTCCATAGGAGGCTCAGGAATTACAGTTACGTGAAGTTAGTAAGAGAGTGAGGTAGCCTCATGCTGGAGTTATTAGTGTGTTTCATCACATTGACTATAAAAAATTTGGTGAGACCCTTATAAGAGGTACTACAAAAAATTGTGTTAGCATTAATATTCAAGAATAAAAGGAGGGAATAGTGAGTTGTGTGTAATGGGAGGAACTTTATCTTTGGAACCATAATAGAATCCACACAAACTTTCAAATTCTGATTCACTGTGTTTGGAACCATTAAAGGATAATTTTTTAAAAAGGTAAAATCATGACTCATAAAAATACTCATGAACATATGCCAAAGGTATTATTTAACTCATTAATTAATGAGGGAACCATGAAAATGTTACTACAACAGCACCAAGGGGAATCCAAAGAGCAGACACATATTTATAGGATGCAAAATTGTTTAATAGAGTCAAAACTGGCTTCTTGCAGGATGGAAATCAGTGACAACTCTACTGGACAAAATCCATATGCATATCTATGGAAAATAATCATTTGCATTGCTCTAAATTATCTATAATTTTGAAATTTAAAAATAGGCAAAGAAAGGGTTGAAAGGTGGAGATAACTTGGAAAGGCACCCTAGACAAGATACCTAGTAATTTTTGGCCATCTCAAGTCATTTAAATTTTTTTCTTGACAGGGCAAGTTATTTTCTTTGAGCCTTAAATGTGTTATTCTGTAAAATGGAGATAATGATAATTGAAAAGCTGTAAATATTAGAAGCAGTATGTGTAAGAAGGCTAGTACTATAGAGTGGGATCTCAATAAATCATATTTTTTATTAACAACACAAATTTAATTATTGATCCTTGTGTTTACCAGTTTCTCAACTATCATTCTTTTTTCTAACTTTTGAGTCTTTTGAAAGGCTGTTCTCAGCCTGAAATACTCTTTCCTCCACGTCTCCTGCTAGTTCCATTCATCTTTTGAGGCTCACTTTAGACATCACTTCCTTCATTAGATATTCTCTGCCCCTCATGAGTGTGCTAAATAGCCCTGCAGTTAGCGCTCATAGTATTTATACCTAATCTGAATAGAGAGCTTTATAATTTTGTAAGGTATATACTTTGTCTGTCTTATTCAACACTGTATTTACCTGGACCATAGTAAATACTGATGTATTTGTAGAGATGGTTTTAGAAGTTGTTTCTAGGTATTAAAATCTAGCTTTTAAAGCATTTGAAAATGACAAAATTGAATTTTTGACATTAGAAAAATAAGCAACTACTCCATGCCTATTTTAAGTGTGCATGTGTACCCACACATATATACATCACCTCCATCAAAGTCTCCAGACTACATTTTTTTAACAAGTCTACATAACTCTCATTATCTTTTTCTGTACTTTAAATGTTACCAGTTATGTTTTAGTTAATATCATTTAGCATCAGTTGCTTAAAAAATTGAATGTCACTTGTAGAATTTATATTTTAAATACTGATTAAAATTCCAATCCTCACTGATGACTCGTCATGCCTGATCTAATTTATTTCAGGATCCTAATTGGTATCACCTACTCTGTTGATTTGGTACATGGTTACAGGGCAAACGACTAGACTTAAGTATACAATTCCATAGAGATCTTTACTGAAGGCCTTGGTGTTTGCCTTCAGTTAGGTTATGTATGGCTTTGTAAGCTAAAAAATCTGCACTATTGCTAGAGAAATGTAGAGGGAATAAACTTGGAGTGTCAGCCAAGTCTTTTCTTCCTAAATAAACAAGCAGTTCCCCTAAAAGCTAAGCCGTTGCTTGTAAGTACTCATTATAGTTCTAATTTATACCTCATTGTGAAGCACATTGAGTATCCCAGATATGAATGATGCTAATCCAAATAGAAACAATCTGTTCAATATATTTTTTAAAAATCTAGTTTATTCAATTCTCATAGGCTTTCTTCCCAGTCTAGTGAGCATTGGAGTAGCATCTCCAAAATAGAACAGATTGTTATAAACCATAATGTATGCTTGACATATTCGGTAAATCTTGGTCAACACAAGTAGAAAAGCAGAAATTTAACCTCCTTTGATTAAATAGTGAAGATTGGGAAATAGATACCTGTATGATGATCTATTTTTATATCCTAATGTGATATTATAGGACAGTTTTTAAAAGGCTAACTTAACTGTTCTTAATATCCTGGTAAATGGAGTGTATATAGCCAGATGATAGGAATAGCATATGTCTTTTTGGATGATGTAGTTATGGAGTGCCCTTTTCCACTAAAGCAGAGTAGGTTATAATAATACATTCCATTCATCTAAGTATTGTTAACATAGCTTAGATTTCAAGACATTGAAAGTATATTCTAAAATAAAAACTCCAGGTGGTGTCATTGGTGTTAACGCTTTTCATTTAGTGCTAAGGATATTGTCCCTAGTTTTTGAGATTGCATATGTAACTATAGGAAGATTGGAAACAATCCCAGTCAGAAATTGAAACTTGTGGGTATAAACACAAAGCACTTTGTAAATGCTATTACATATGTGATAATCACTAACACAGCAAGTGCAGTTAGGGAAATAGAACAATAAGGGCTGCTGTTTTAATTCTTTATGAACTCTTAGAGGAGGTTTTGAAATGGCAGCCTTTGGCCTCTCGATATGCCAGCCGGTGACAGGCCACTGGGAAGTAGATCACTTTGGTTGTAATGTTGCAGTGTTAGCTTCTTTTTCTTGAGAAAGATAAAAGATGGCATTCCACATTAGAAAAAGAAACTGGTAGATATCAAATTTTGAAAAGTAATGTGAATTTGAAAAAAGCCAGAGTTAAAACTTATATTGTGACTACGTAGAAATTAAATCCACTCAACCAAAAGAATGAAAGATGGAAGGAGAAGAAAAATGTTTTCATCTTTCAAAGCTATCTAGATAAATAAGAGTAGTGCTTTTTTGTAAACACAATCACTCAAATTGATAAGTAACTATTTGATTATTTATTCTTTAAATGAAGATCTTTAAATGTCATCCATCCATCAGGAGTGTTAGGTCCAGTAAATTTGCGACTGTAAAGTTAATTTGAAAAATTGTCATGGCTTAACCTAAGCCCAAGAAATTACACTGATACTATATCACAAGATGTGTGCTTCTGAGTTAAAAAGCAGTATCTGCTTAAAATATTTACCGTTGATACTTTTTTAGAAATTTTCAAATGTCTTTTTTCTGTATTAGGTTTCTAAGTAGATTTTTGAGATATAATTTATATGCAGTAAAATTCACTTCTTAGGTATGTAGTTCTGAGTTTTGACAGTCATATGACAATTATATGGGCATCTAACTCTCATCACAAGCAAGATACAGAGTATTTCCATCACCCTAAAAAGTTTCTTTATGTTCTGTGTGTAGTCTCCTTCCTCCACTCCCACCCCTTGTCAAATTGAAAAGTTTCACCTTTTCTCAATATCATATAAATGGATTCACACAGTGTGTAGCCTTTTGTGTCGGGCTTCTTTTACTTACCATAATGCTTTTGGGATACATTTAGGCTGTTCATGTATCAATTTATTCCTTTATAATGCTAAGTAGTATTCCATTTTATGGACTTACCACAAGTTATTATCCATTTACCAGTTAAAGAGTTAAGAGATTATATTCTTTTATTTTTATACTGTCAAATACTTTGTGTAATTTTAGTGTTATTTTGTCCATAATTCTTCTTATTATTTTCCATTAATTCTTACTGTTCTTTTAATTCTTAATTTTTTTAGGTTTTTATTTCTTTAGGTTTTATGTGCTATTTGTTTTCTGCCATTATTTTGAATTTTTCTCCTTTTCTCATATATTTGTCTAAGGTTATGACTTTTCCTCCAATCATAGCTTTAGAGTACATCCCATATCTCATTATCATTCACTTCAAAATTTCTAATTTCCATTGCAACATCTCTTTTGACTTAAGAGCTATTTAAAAGAGCATTTTCTGAATTTCCAAACAAACAGGGACTTTCTAATTATCTTTGTTATGTTTAATTTTATTTTTAAAGTAGGAGATAGTAAAAATTGACCTTTTTTTGGCGGACTGTGTGAATTTTAACATGTGTGTAGGTTCATGTAACTACCACCACAGTCAAGATAAAGAACAGTTTCATCACCCTTCAAAAATCCCTTGTGTTATCCCTTTGAATTTATACTATTGGCCCATTGCTAGCACCTGGCAACCACTGTTTAAAGGTTTATTGTTTTTTGCAAATGTTTTATGAATGAATCATATAGCGTGTAACTTTGAGAATGGCTCCCTTCCATTAGCATAATGCATTTGAGATTTTTTCAAGTTGTAGTAAGCTCAACAGTTCCATTTTTTTTTATTAACACATAATTGTATTATTTGTTTCAAGAATACAGGTCTGTGATTCATCAGTCTTACACAATTCACAGCGTTCACCATAGCATATATCCTCCCCAGTGTCCATCACCCAGCCACCCCATCCCTTCTACCCCCTCCATTCCATTTGTTTTTATTGCAGAGTAGTATTCCATTCTATCAGTATTTATTCTTTCCACTTGTTGAAGGAAATTTGGTGATTCTGAATCGAGCTTCTATAAGTATTTGTGTACAGGATTTTCTATGAACATGTTTTCATTTCTCTCAGTAAACAGCTGGGTGAAGGACTTATATAAAATATAATAAGTGTACATTAATCTTTATATGAAACTGCTAAACTGTATTCTAGGGGTTTGTGCATTCTTACCAGCAATGTGTAAGAGTTTCACTTGCTCCACATTCTTATCAGCACTGGGCATTTTAAATATTACTTATTTTAGCCTTTCATATAGGTGTATAGTGGTATCTCATCAAAATTTTTTTAAGATTTTATTTATTTATTAGAGAGAGAGCGAGAGCATGAACGGAGTGAGGGGAGGGGCAGAAGGAGAGGGAGAAGCAGACTCCCCGCTGAGTGGGGAGCCCAATGTGGGGCTGATCCCAGGACCCTGAGTTCATCACCTGAGCCAAAGGCAGATGCTTTACTGACTGAGCCACCCAGGCATCCCTCATCATGGTTTTAGTTTGAATTTCCCTAATGTAAGAATTAATTAATAATTAATGTTGAACATATTTTCATGTACTCTACTTGCAATCCATATATCTGTTCAACTCTTTTGCCCACTTTTAAATTACATTGTATTTTCTTACTGGTGAGTTTTGGAAGATTTTTATGTATTCTGCATAGAAGTCCTTTGTTGACTGTGATTTGAAAGTGTGATACTAAGCATCTTTTCATGTGTTTATTGGTCATTTATATTTCTCATATATTGGTATATTTCTTCAGATTTTTTATTTGCTTTTTAAAAATTCTTAAATTATAAGAGGTTCTTATATTTTTTGAGAACTTGTACTCAAACTTGTGTATTTTGAGAACTTGCACTTGCCTGATATGTGCTGTGAATAGTTTTTCCTACTTTGTGGCTTGTGTTTTCATTTTCTTAGTGTCGTTTGTAGGCAAAATGTTTTCATTTTGATGAAGACCAATTTATTATGGTTTTAATGCACCATGCATTTTATGGGATGTCTAAAAATTCTTTGGCTAACCTCAGGTCATGAAGATTTTCTCTAAAATGTTTTATAGTTTTACATTTTACAGTTAGATCTGTAATCTATTTTGAGGTTTTTTTTTTTTTGGTATAATGTGTGAGGTATAAATTGAGTGTTGTTTTGGGGGAGGGTGCATATGGATGTTCAAATGTTGAGGTGTTCCAACACAATTTGTTGAAAAGACTGTAATTTATTGAATTGCCTTTGCACTTTTGTCAAAAATCAATTGGTCATATTTGTTCAGGTCTATTTCTGGGTTCTCCATTTTGTTTCAGTCATCTATTTGTTTATTCCTTTGCCAGTATCACACTGTATTATTGACTATAGCTTTATAGTAAGTCTTAAATCAGTTGTTTTGGTACTCCAACCTCATTTTTTTAAAAAATTTCTTTTTTGGCTGCTCTAGGTCCTTTGCCTTTCAATATAAATTTTAATGTAAGTTTGTATGTACAAAATATCACATTTGGCTATATGTACAAAAATTATCTTGGTTGGAATTATGTTAAATTTACATATCAACAAGGGGAGAATTGACATGAAAATGGTTGTAATTATTTTATTAGCCTTTCTTTTAGCATATAGATTTTGTATATATTTTGTTAGATTTATGCCTAACTATTTCATTGGGGGGAGATATTTTATTTAATTAATTAATTGATTTTTTTATTTAAAATCAATTAATTAACATATAATGTAGTATCTGTTTCAGGGGTACAGGTCTGTGATTCATCAGTCTTATATAATATCCAGTGCCCATTACAACACATAGTGGGAGCTATTTTAAATAATATTTTTAAAATTTCAGTTTCTAATTGTTAGTTGCTAATATATAGAAATATAATAGGGGCACCTGGGTGGCTCAGTCGTTAAGCGTCTGCCTTCGGCTCAGGTCATGATCCCAGGGTCCTGGGACTGAGCCCCACATCGGGCTCCCTACTCCGTGGGAAGCCTGCTTCTCCCTCTCCCCCTCCCCCTGCTTGTGTTTCTTCTCTCGCTGTCTCTCTCTGTCAAATAAATAAATAAAATCTTTAAAAAAAAAAAAAGAAATGTAATGTAAATAATTGAAGTATAATTTGTGTGTGTGTCTCTGTGCACATGTGTGTGCATGCATTGACTTTGTAGTCTATGGCATTGCTAAATATACTTATTAGTTGTAGGAGTTATTGTGGTAGATTCTTCAGGACTTTTACATACAGTTTTATCATCTGTAGATAGGGACAGTTTTATTTCTTCCTTTCCAAAATGTATATTTTTAATTTATTTTTCTTGCCCTTTTCACTGAGTATGACTTCCAATTCTGCTTTCAATAGGAATGTTGGGCAAGGACATTTTAGGGCAAAATATTCAATTTTTTATTATGAATGAAGATTTTAGCTGCAGATTTTTTCTGGATATCCTCTAATATGCTGAAAAAGTTTTCTTCTATTCTTACTTTACTAATTTTGTTTCTTGTATTGGATGCTGAATTTTGTCAAATGCCTTTCCAGCATTGACACAACCACGTGTTATTTTTTCTTCTTTAGACTGCTAATATGATAGATTACACTGATTTACTTTTGAACATTGAACCAGCTTTGCATTCCTGAAATAAATCTTATTTGGTTATGGTGTATACTTTTTATATATGGCTGGATTCAATTTGCTGATACTCTGTTGAGGATTTTTAATGTCTGTTCATAAGAGACAATGCTCTCTAGAGGTTTTGTTTCAGGTTAATGCTTGTCTCATACAATACAATGAAAATTATTCCAGGGCACCTGGCTGGCTCAGTTGGTAGAGCATGTAACTCTTTTTTTTTTTTTTAAAGATTTTATTTATTAATTCATGAGAGACAGAGAGAGAGAGAGGCAGAGGAAGAAGCAGGCTCCCAAGGAACAGGGAGCCCGATGCGGGACTCGATCCCAGGACTCCAGGATTATGACCTGAGCCGAAGGCCAGACGCTTAACCATCTGAGCCACCCAGGCACCCGGAGCATGTAACTCTTGATCTCAGGATCATGAGTTGGAATCCCACGTTGGGCATAGAGATTACTTTAAAAAATGAATGAAAAATATTCCCTCTTATTTGGAAGAGATTGTGCAGAATTGATACTTCCTTTTTAAAATATTAGGTAGAATTCTCTGGTCAAACCACCTGGGTCTGGAGCCCTCTTTTTTGGAAAGTTTCTATTTATGAATTTCATTCCTTTAATAGTTACCATTTTTTAAATAGTTATTCCAATGATCTCTTTCATGTTGGGTGAATTTTGGTCTTTTTTTGTCTATCAGGGAATTGGTTTATTGCATCTGGATTGATGAATTTATATGCATAGTGTTGTTTTGAGGATTTTTAAAATATCCTTTTAATATTTGTAGATCTGAAATGATAACCCCTTTTTCATATTTTGATTTTCCTTGTAAATATTGCTAGAGTTTTCTTTTGCATTTACTGAGTATTTTCTATTGGTTTTCTTTGTTCAATTTCATTGATTTCTGTTCTTTATTATTTCTTACTTTGAATTTACTTTGGACTTATTTATATAGTTTCTTCAGGTGAGCTTTGATTTGAGACCTTCCTTTCCAATACAAAAATGCTTATATTTTAAGTAGTAGAGAGAGACACAGCAAGAGAGGGAACACAAGCAGGGGAAGCCAGAGAGGGAGAAGCAGGCTTCCTGCGGAGCAGGGAGCCCAATTTGGGACTCGATCTCAGGACCCTGGGATCGTGACCTGAGCTGAAGGCAGACGCCCAACGACTGAGCCACCCAGGCACCCCGACTACCTAATTTGCTAACAGTACTGCCCCCCACCCCAGCCCCCTGTACATTATGGATCTGCCCCCTCAAATAGGCTGCTGGCTGGAACCCATCCAGGATGGTGATGTAGACCTTGCAGTGTGTAAGCAGACACAAAAACACCACTCCAAAGTAACTCCTGTCCCAGGGAGAGGGAAAGATGACCAGTCAGACTTTGACCCTAGCAGTGGGCTAGTCTGATTGCAGGTCCTTGCCCACCAGTGAAACCTCAGGGAACAGCACAGGGAAAGCGCCCTGCGGTTTGGTGCTACTGCATCAATGGTGAGCACCTGGTCTGACTCAACTCAAGCCCAAGGTATCTCCAGACTGGCCTACTAACACCATAGGGGCCAAACATACCCGAACAGGCAGAGAGAGCCAGCTGCAGACAACTGGACTAAAGGAAAAAGCAGCTCAGCCGCAAGAGCAGGGCATGTGCAACATACATAGGAAACACCCTGAAGTGACAGGTTCCAGTGAACATGGGACAGTACACTGCAGGGCACTCTAGGATCTCTGCTACATAAGGCCATTATATTCAGGATCAGGAGATGTAGCTGACTTTCCTAACACACAGAAATAGACACAAAGAGTTAGACAAAATGAAGAGACAGAGGAATATGTCCCAAATGAAGGAACAGGACAAAGTCACAGCAAGAGACATAAGTGAAATGGAGAAAAGTAATGTACCTGATAGAGAATTTAAAGTAATGGCATAAAGATGCTCACTGGACTTGAGAAAAGTTTGGAGGACATCAGTGAAACTCTTAACAAAGAGATAATAAAGAACCAGTCAGAAATGAAGAACACAATACATGAAACATAATAAGTAATGGGCGAGAGGAAACAGAAGAATGAATAAGCAACTTGAAGAACAAAGTAATGAAAAGTAATCAAGCTGAGCAGGTGAGGGAGAAAAAAGTTATGCAGAATGAGAATAAACTTAGGGTACTCAGTGTTGCTATCAGGTATAATAATGTTTGCATTATAGGGACCCCAGAAGGATAGAGAAAAGGCGGTAAAAATTTATTTGAAGAAATAATAGCTGACAACTTTCCAAACTTGGGGAAGGAAACAAATCCAAATCCAGGAAACACCAAGATACCTCAACAAAATTAACCCAAGGAGGTCCACACCAAGACACATAGTAATTAAAATAGCAATAAGTGATAAGGAGAAAATTTTAAAAGCGGTGAAAGAAAAGAAACTAGTTACATACTGCTTTAGAATATCAGCTGATATTTCAGCAGAAACTTTGCAGGCCAGAAGGGAATAACATGATGTATTCAAAGTGCTAAAAGGAAGAAAATCAGTAGCCAAGAATACTCTATGCAGCAAGGCTCTCATTCAGAGTAGAAGGGGAGATAAGGAATTTCCAGGCCACAAAACGTGAAAGGAATTCATCATCACTAAACCAGCCCTACAAGAAATGTTAAAGATAACTCTTTGAGTGGAAAAGAAAGACCATGAGTAAGACTAAAAAAACAAGGGAGGACAGAAGTAGTAAAAATAAGTACATCTATAAAAATTAGTCAGGGAACTCTCACACACACACACACACACACACACACACACACACACACACACAAGGATGGTAAAGTATATGTAAAATGTCGGGGTGAGAGGAGTAAAGAATGGGTTCAAACTTAAGCAACCATCAACTTAATATGAACTGCTATATTCAAAAGATGTTATATACAAACCTAATAGTAACCACAAATCAAAAACCAGTAATAGATATGCAAAAAAATAAAGAGAAAGTAATCCAAGTATATCATCAAAGAAAACCAGCAAACCATGAGAGAAGAAAGCCAGAGAAGAAAGGAACAGAAAACTACAAAAACAATGGCAAAACAAGTAACAAAATGTTAATTACTATGTACCTATCAATAATTACGATGAATGTAAATGGACTAAATGCTCCAATCAAAAGACATAGGGTGACAGAATGGATAAAAAAAAAAAAAGACACATTTATATACTCCCTACAAGGGACTCATTTCAGACCTAAAGACACAGGTAGATTGAGAGTGAAAGGATGGAGAAGCATTTATCATGCAAATGGATGTGTAAAGAAAGCTGACATAGCAATACTTATATTGGACAAAATAGACTTTAAAACAAAGATTGTAACAAGACAAAGAAGGATACTATATAATCATAAAGGGACCAATCCAACAAGAAGATATAAAATTGTATTTTTGCACCCAACATGGAAGTACATAAATATATGAAGCAATTAATAACAAACATAAAGGAAGTATTTGATAGTAAAGCAATAATAGTAGGGGACTTTAACACCCCACTTAAATCAATGGACAGATCATCTAAACAGAAAATCAACAAGGAAACAGTCACTTTGAGTGACACATTGGACCAGATGGATCTAACAGATATATTTAGAACAGTCCATCTTAAAGGAGCAGAATAAACATTCTTTTCAAGTGCACATGGAACATTCTCCAGAATTGATCACATATTAATCCACAAAACAAGTATAAACATTCAAAAAGATTGATATCATACCATGCATCTCTTCTGATCACAATGCTGTGAAACTAGAAATTAACCACATACACAAATCTGGAAAGAACACGAATACATGGAGGTTAAATAACATGCTACTGTGAGTGGGTCAACCAAGAAATTAGAGAGGAAATAAATAAATACATGAAAACAAAAACACAGCGGTCCATAATCTTTGGGATGCAGCAAAAGCTGTTTTAAGAGGAAAGACTGTAGCAATACAGGCCTAACTTAAGCAAGAAAAAATCTCAGATAACCTACCCTTATACCTAAAGGAGCTAGAAAAAGAACAAACAAAACCCAAAACCAATAGAAGGAAGGAAGTAATAAAGGTTTGTGCAGAAATAAATGAAATAGGAACTAAAAAAAACAAAACAAAACTGATAATAACAGATCAATGAAACCAGAAGCTGGTTCTTTGACATGATCAATAAAATTCATATACTTTTTCCAGACTCATAAAAAGAGAGGGGTGGGGACTCAAAATTAGAACTGAAAGAGGAGAAATAACTGACACTAAAAAAGTACAAATTATTGTAAGAGAATATTTTGAAAAATTGTATGTTTATAAATTGGACTACAAAGGAGAAATGGATAAATTCCTAGAAACATATAACCTCCCAAAACTGAATTAAGAAGAAATAGAAAATTTGAACAAACTGATTACCAGTAATGAAATTGAATCAGTAATCAAAAAACTCCCAACAAACAAAAGTCCAGGACCAGCTGGCTTCACAGGTAAATTCTACCATACATTTAAAGAAGAGTTAATATCTGTTTTTCTCCAACTATTCCAAAAATAGAAGAAGAGGGAAAACTTCCAAATTCATTCTATGAAATCAGCATTACCCTGATATCAAAACCATATAAAGACACCACACACAAAAAAAGAGAGAACTAGAGGCAGATATCTCTCATGAACATAGGTGCAAAAATCCTCAACATAATACTAACAAACTGAATCCAACAATACATTAAAAAAGCATTCACCACGATCAAGTGGGATTTATTCTTGGTATGCAAGGGTGGTTGAATATTCACAAATCAATGTGAAACATCCCATCAGGAACAGAAAGGATAAAAGCCATACAATCACTTCAATAGATGCAGAAAAAGCATTTGACAAAGTATAGCATCCATTCATGATAAAAACCCTCAACAGGGTAGGTTTAGAGGGAGCATACTTCAGCATGATAAAGGCCATATATGAGAAACTCAGAGCTAACATCATACTCAGATGTTAAAAAAAACTGAGAGCTCTCCCCTAAGGTCAGGAGTAAGACAAGGATTTCCCCTCTCACCAGTTTTATTAAACATATTACTGGCAGTCTTAGCTACAGCAAGCAGACAACAAAAAGAAATAAAAGTCATCCAGATTGGTAAGGAAGAAGTAAAACTTTCACTATTTACAGATGACATGATTCTACATATAGAAAAACCTAAAAAGACTCCACCAAAAAACTACTAGAACTGATAATTCACCAAGGTTGCGGAATAGAAAATCAATGTACAGAAATCTGTTGAATTTGTATATAATTAATAATGAAGCAGGGGAAAGAGGAATTAAGAAAACAATCCCATTTACAGTTATATCAAAAATAATAAAATACCTAGGAATAAACTCAGCCATGGAGGTGAAAGACCTGTGGTCTGAAAACTGTAAAACAATGGTGAAAGAAATTGACTGAACAAAGAGATGGAAAGATATTCCATGCTCATGGATTGTAAGAACACATTTTGTTAAAATTTCCCTATTACCCAAAATAATTTACAGACTTAGTATAATCCCTATCAAATTACCAGAAGCCTTTTTCACTGATCTAAAACACATGTTCTAAAATTTGTGTGGAACCACAGAAGATCCTGAATAACCAAAGCAGTCTTGACAAAGAGGAACAAAACTGGAGGCATTACAATCCCAGATTTTAAGCGACACTACGAAGCTGTAGTAATCCAAACATTTTGGTACTCACACAAAAATAGACACAGATCAATGGAACAGGGTAGAAAACCTAGAAACAAACCCATGATTATATGGTCTATTATTCTTCAACAAAGGAAGCAAGAATATGCAGTGGGAAAAAGTCTATTTAATAAATGGTGTTGGGAAAAGTGGACAGCTACATGCAAAAGAATTTAACTGGACCACTTTCTTACGCCAAACACAAACATAAATTCAGAATGGATTAAGGACCATGTGATACATGAAACCATAAAAGTCCCAGAAGAGCGCACAGGCAATAATTTCTCTGACTTTGGACATAACAACATCTTTCTAGATGGGTCTTCTGAGGCAAGGGAAACAAAAGCAAAGATTAACTATTGACATTACTTCAGAATAAGAAGCTTCTGCAGAGCAAAGAAACAATTGACAAAACAAAAAGACAACCTACTGAATGGAGAAAATATTTGCAAATGACATATCTGATAAGTGGTTAGTATTCAAAATATATAAAGAACTTACACGTAACTCAACACCAGAAAACTAATGTTCCAATTAAAAAATGGGCAGACAACATCAACAGACTTTTCTCCAAAGAAGATATACAGATGGCCAACAAACACATGAAAAGGTACTCAACATCACTGATCATCAGAGAAATACAACTCAAAACTACAGTGAGGTATTACCTCACATCTGTCAGAATGGATAAAATAAAAAACACAAGAAACAACAAATGTTGGTGTGAGGATGTGGAGAAAGGGAACTCTTGTGGACTATTGGTGGAAATGCAAACTGGTACAGCCACTGTGAAAGATAGTACAGAAGTTCCTCAAAAAATTAAAGATAGAACTACCCTATGATCCTGTAAATGCACTCCTGGATATTTAACCAAAGAACACAAAAACACTAATTCAAAATGATACATGCACTCTTGTATTTACTGCAGCATTATTTACAATAGCCAAATTATTGAAGCAGTCCAAGTGTCCACTGATGGATGAATGGGTAAAGAAGTGTACACACACACACACACACACACACACACACACACGGAATTTAAGAAACAAATAATGGAAAAAAATAGACAAACCAAAAAAGAGAATCTTAACTATATTCAACAAACAGGTGGTTACCAGAGAGGAGGTCAGTGGGGAGATGGGTAAAATATGTGAAGGGAATTAAGAGTACCCTTGTCATGATGAGCACTGAGTAATGTATGGAATTGTTGAATCACTATTTTATACGCCTGAAACTAAATATAACACTGTATGTTAACTGTACTGGAATTAAAAATAAATGTATGCATGCAAGTGGACCCATGTAGTTCAAATCCATGTTGTTCAAAGGTCAACTGTAATTGTATGTTATTTGGTAATAAAAAAGAATAAAGTACTGTTACATGCTATAACATGGATAAACTTGAAGTGATTAACACACAACATGAATATAGTGTAAACCAGTGAACCGTATGCCTTAAGAGGGTGAACTTTAAGGGATGTAAATTATATCTCAATAAAGCCATTATTTAGAAGAAAGGAAGTTTCCAACTATAATTTTGGATTTGTCTGTTTTTCTTTTCAGTTTTTGCTATGTGTATTTTTGAGTTCTTTTGTTAGGTGTATATACATTTAAGATTGTTAAATCTTTTTGGTGAATTGACTCATATGGTGTCTCTTTTTTCTTGACTCTATTATTGCTCTGCAGTGAACACTGTCCGATAGTAATATAGCTAAGCCAGATATCCTTTATCTTTGAAATGAGTTTCTTGCAGATAGGTAGAACTTTCTTTTCCTGGTCCTGAGGAGGCTTTATTTTTTTAATTGAAGTATAATTGAGATACAACATTATGTTAGTTTCAGTTGTAGAACATCATGATTTTTCCTTTGGGTACATTGTGAAGTGATTACTGTATTGTCTGTTTACCCTTTGTCACCATACAAATTCCCATTATTTTTCCATATAAGGCAGACTTAAGATTTAGTGTCTTAGCAACATTCAAATTTGTAATAAAGTATTTTTGACTATAGTTCCCATGCTGTACATTATGTCCCCATGACTTACTTGTTTTACAAGTGGAAATTTGTATCTCTTGATCTTTACCCATTTTGCCTGTTCCCAACCTCCTTACTCTCTGATAAGCACCAGTCTGTTCTCTGTATCTATGAGTTTTGTTTTGTTTGTTTTACTTTTCAGATTCCAGTTATAAGTGAAATCATATGGTATTTGTCTTTCTCTGAGTTATTTTACTTAGCATAATATTCTTGAGATCCACCCATGTTGTCACAAATGGCAAGATTTTATTCTTTTTTAAAGCTGAGTAGTATTCATTACACACACATACAAACACACATTATCTTTATCTATTTATCCATCAGTGGTCATTCAGATTTTCTCCATATGTTGGCTATTGTAAATAATGTTGTAATGAACATAAGAGTGCATATATCTATTTGAATTATTGTTTTCATTTTCTTGAGATAAATTTGCAGAAGTGAAATTGCTGGATTGTATGGTTGTTTATTTATCATTAATTAATTCATTTATTCATTTATTTATTTAGAGATTGGAGGGGCTACAGAGGGAGAGGGAGAGAGAATCTTAGGCAGGTTCCATGGTGAGCATGAAACTCAACATGGCACTCAATCTCATGACCCCGGAGATCATGACCTGAGCTGAAATCAAGAGTTGGATGCTTTACTGGACTGAGTTACCCAGTTGCCCCTGATGGTTCTATTTACTATTTTCCAAAGTGGCTACTCAATTTTATTCTCACCAAGAATGACAAGGGTTCCCTTTTCTCTGCATCCTCGCCAACTCTTGTTATTTCTTGTCTTTTATATAAGAGTCATTTTGATAGTTAGGAGGTGGTAATTCATTTTTATTTGCATTTCCCTGATGATTAGTGATATTGAGTCTTTTCATGTGCAAGTTGGCCATTGTTTGTCTTCTTTGGAAAAATGTTCAATCCCCAGCCAGTTTTTCTAATCAGATTTTTTTATTGAGTTGTATTAATTCTTTGTATGTTTTGATATTAACCCCTTATTGGATACATATATGATTGCAAATATCTTCTCCCATTCAGTAGGTTGCCTTTTTATTTTTGTCAGTGGTTTTCTTTGCTGTGCATATGTAGTTCCATTTGTTTGTTGTTGCTTTTCTTGCCATTTTTCTTGCCATCTGGGGTCAGATCCAAAAAGATATCATTAAGATGAATGTCAAGAGTTTACCACCATTTATGATTTCTTCTAGAAATTTTATGATTTCAAGTCTATTCCATTTTGAGTTAATTTTTGTGTGTGGTATAAAATAGTGGTCCAGTTTCATTCTTTTGCATGTGACTGTACTGTCCAGTTTTTCCAGCACCGTTTATTGAAGGGACTGTCTTTTCCACATTGTATATTCTTTCTTCCTTTGTTATAAATTAATTGACCATATGTGTGGGGGTTTATTCCTGGGCTCTCTATTCTGTTCCACTGATACATGTATCTGTTTTTGTGCCAATATCATACTGTTTTGATTACTGTAGCTTTGTAGTATAGTTTGAAATCAGGTTGCATGATGCCTTCAGCTTTTTTCTTCTTTCTCAGGGTTGGTTTAGCTATGAGGGATCTTTTGTGGCTCCATACTAATTTTTGGATTGTTTGTTCTATTTCTATGGAAAATGTCATTGGAATTTTGATTGCATTGAATCTGTACATTATTTTGTGTGATATGGACCTTTTAACATTATAAATTCTTCCAGTCCATGAGACATAGAATATCTTTCTATTTGTTTGTGTCATCTTCAATTTTTTTTCATCAGTGTCTTACAGTTTTCTGTGTACAGGTCATTTCCTCTTTGGTTAAATTTATTACTAGATTTTCTTTTTCATGCTGTTGTAAAGAAGATTGTTTTCTTAATTTCTCTTACTGATAGTTCATTGTTAGTGTATACAAGCATAACATATTTTTGCATATTGATTTTGTATCCTACAACTTTAATGTGTTCATTTATTAGTTCTAAGAGCTTTTTGATGGAATCTTTAGGGTTTTCTATACATCCTGTTGTTCAGAAACAGTAACATTTACTGTTTACATCCCTTCCAATTTGGATGCCATTTATTTCTTTTTCCTGCCTAATTGCTAGAATTTTCAATACTATATTGAATAAAGTGGCAAGAGTGGGCGTCCTTCTCTTGTTTCTAATCTTGAGGGAAAAGTTTTCAACATTTGTCCATTGAATATGATGTTAGCTGTGGGTTTGTCATATATGGCTTTTATTATGTTGTAGTATTATGTTCTGTCTGTACCCACTTTGTTGAGCATTTTTATCAGAAATGGAAGTTGAATTTTGTCCAGTACTTATTCTGCGTCTATTGAGATGATCAGGTGATTTTATCCTTCGTTTTGTCAATATATTTGTATAACAATGCTTGATTTGTGGATGTTGAGCCATCCTTGCATTCCTGGAATAAATTCCACTTGATGTGTGATCCTTCTAATGTATTGTTTAATTGAATTTGCTAAAATTTGGTGAGGGTTTTTATATCTACATTCATTGGGGATTGGCTTGTAATTTTCTTTTTTTGTGGTGTCCTTGTCTGGTTTTGGTATTACAGTAATGTTGGCCTCACAAAATGAGTTTGGAAATATTCCCTTGTCTTCATTTATTGGAAGAGTTTGAGAAGGATAGGTGTTATATTTTCATTAGACTTCACTTGTGAATTTGGTCCTGGACTTAGGCTTGTTGGGAGTTTTTTGATTAAGGATTCAGTCTTTTTACTAGTAATCAATCTACTCAGATTTTTTATTTTTTCATGATTTAGTCTTGGAAGAATGTATGTTTTTAGGAATTTATTTCCTCTAGGCTTTCCATTTCATTGGCGTATAATTGTTTGTAATAATCTTTCATGATTTTTTGTATTTCCTTGGTTGTAACTTCTTGGTTGTAATCAGTTGTAACTTCTCTTTCAATTCTGAGTGTATTTCTTTGTGTCCTCTTTTTTTCTCACTATAGCTAAAGGGTTTTTTAAATTTTGCTCTTAGTTTCATTGATCTTTTCTATTACTTTTTTAGTCTATTTCATTTATTTCCAGTCTGATCTTTAGTATTTCTTTCCTTTTACTAATTTTGGAAGTCTTTTTCTAGTTCCTTTAGGTGTAAAGTTAGATTGTTTAGTTGAGATTTTTCTTGTTTCTTGAGGTAGGCCTATATGGATTTTAAAAGATTCATATTTACAACCACTCTCTTTTAATTGGTATGTTTAACTTACTAAGCTTAGTTATTTTATAATCTATGACTTCATTGTGTATGGTTCCAAATGGGTTCATTTTTGTTGCCTTTGAGGGCAATCTGGGATTATCTTAATTTTTTTCTCAGTAATTGAGTTCCTTTTTTTTTTTTTTTTTAAGATTTTACTTCTTTGTGTGAGAGAGAGAGGGAGCACAAGTGAGGGGATGGGGACAGAGAGAGAGGAAAAGCAGACTGCCCACTGAGCAGGGAGTCTGACTTGGGGCTCAATCCCAGGACCCTGGGATCATGACATGAGCCAAAGGCAGACACTTAGCCCACTGAGCCACCCAGGCACCCCTTGAATCTCTATCTTTTAAATGCCATCAAAGATGCCATAAATATTTTTTAAAAATTTCTACCCATTGTAGTATTTCTCAGAAGAAGGGTTGATCTGGATTTATTTAGATTATTAGAATCTGAGTTTCCATCTTATTTTATTACTTCCAATATACTTCAGTATGAGGAGATCAATTTGTTATCTTTTGTACTGATTCTCCCTTCCAAATGATTGTTCTTTCAACCATTAGTTCAAATAGAATAAGTTAAAATATATTTCTATGAAGCTTGAGCTATTCATCATGAAACTTTCTTTACCTTTCTTTTGGTGCCATGTATTTCCTAGATAATATTCCTCTTTCACTGAAGACTGGCATCTGGCTTACTGTTTTCTTGTCCTTGAATCCATTATCTAAGTTTTCAGTAGGCCAGAGCTCTTGGAACTTCAGATACATACGTATAAGTACATGTTCCAGAGCCTTAAGTCCAACCTATCTAAACCTAACCTCATGAATCCACCCAAAGTTTTTCCACATCCACAAAATAATTTTAAAAATTTTCTGTGGGGTTAAACTTCTGATGACGTCCAACTAACTGCTTTTAGATCATTCATCCCATAGGTAAAAACTGCTGTTGTTGAGTATACAACTTTTTCATGGTTCTTTGGAGATAACGGTTACCACATTTTCTCAACCCAGAATTAGAGCATGTGATCAGACAAACTTGTATGTACCTACAGGGTTACTAGATTATAAATTAGTAATGAGTACTGCATTCTTTTCTCTGAAAAATTCCATAATGTTTCACCATAGTAGATATAGTGGATATTATATTAGAGTGGTAAGTGTGGCCTCTAGTCCTGGCTCTTCTAATTTACATATGACTTTGGGTTGGTCACTTAACATTTCTGGGTTTATATTCTTTAACTGTAAAATGAGAGGAATAGAGTACATGGTCTCTGAAATCTCTTTTTTGTGGTGGAAGATTACCTTACCGGTCTTGAACGAAGAATATATATAATATTCTGTGATTGAAGGGGAAGGAGAGGGTTCTCAGTATAAACTTTAAATTATGACAATTAGGCTCTTCATATTAAATTAATTACCCTGATTTGGAGTCTCTACCTTTTCCATAGCAAGGACAATGGTGACTGAATATAGCCTAGATGTTACTACCTAAGACATGCCCTCCCTTCTTTCTGTTACTAGTTTATCAAATATTTGTGAGGTACCTACTGTGTCTGACACTGAGTTGTTTCTTAGAGATCCCATGGTGATTGATAACTGTCATGGTTCCTGAATCAATGGAACTTATAGTCTAGTGAGGGAAAATAGCAATTATGAAGTCACATAAATATAAACTTTCAGTGGTGATAAATATCATGGATGAGATATGCATAGTACTTTACATAGCATATAGTAGGGGAGGGAATTTGATTTACAATAGTCAGGCACACTTTCCTAAAGAAATGAGGATGAATTGAAACCAGTGAAAGAAGGAAGAAGAACATTATAGACAGAGGAAACATCACCTGCAAAGGTCCCTAGACAGGAGAGAGACTGATAAGAACAGGGACTGAAAGATGGTCAGAGTCCCTAGAATGCAGAAGATGGGGGAACACAGTATGAGTTGGGGCCAGAGAAGCAGATAGGGGCTAGACTGTGCAGGGCCTTGTAAATTGTAAACCTGGTTAAGGATTTTGGTCTCTATCTTAAGAATAACAGGATTCCTTTGAAGTGTTTTAATCTGATTGGTGACATGATCAGATTAGTGTTTTGAAAAGATCACTCCAGCTGCAGTGTGGAAAACAGATTGCAGAGGATAAGAGTGGATGCAGAGAAACCAGATTAGTAGCGCTGTAGTCTAGGAGGGATGTAATAGTAGCTCGAAACAGGGATTTGGCATTGGAGATAGAGAAGTTGATGGATTTGAGACCTATTTATGTATTTAATGATGGATTCAATTTGTTAAAAGAGAGGAAGATACTAAGGATAACCAGTAGTTTTCTGGTTTGTATCATTGAAGTGATGGTTATATATATATATAATTGACCAGGGGTTATTCTGGAAGAGACCATGGTATCATGGTATGACAGAAGATCATAAGTTTGCTTTGGACATTCAAGAAGTAAAATAAAGTAGGCAAGAAGATATATAGGTACTGAGCTGAGGAGTGTTCTGGCCTGGAGTGTTGGGTTTTTAATTCCTGTTTACCTTTAAATCTTTAGGTATTTTACTTGGAATTTGATAACTGTAGAGACCTATAAAGGGGAGGCTATAGTGACCAAAGCAATATTTCCCATATGGAAAGATTAAATGACAATGACTGCTGAATCTGACCCATGGGACATAGCAAAGATAAATGCCATGTGCCATGGATTGCTTTGGGAGCTGTTAAAATGTGAAGGGCACTATTACGGTTATTGAAGATTGTGAAGATGAGTAAGACATGGTCTTTGATTTCAGGAAATTTTCATCTAGTTTGACAGTTGGACAGGTAAATAGATGATAACAATGTAGTGCGAGTGCTATGATAGAGAGATGCCCAATATACTAGGAGAGCATATCAGAGGGCTACTTAACCCAAAATGAGTTAGTCAAGGAAGATTTTCTAAAGGTGTTGATACCTAAGCTATCTGGAAGAACAGAACACGGAAGAGAAAGTAAGAAGGAGAGGGAAAAAGAAAGGACTGAAGCAAGAGGGATCGTAGAGTGTTTGGGAATTATTTTTATTCCCTCCCTTTTGGGGGAAATTACCATTTTATTGTCAGACAAAATGCAGAAGGTACTTTCTGGAAACAAGAGCATGACAAAAGGAGATGCCAAAGGAGTTTTGACTTGGAACAATTTTAAATCTGGAAAGCAGCACTAAGGAGAAAGGATTGAAGGCTGAGAGACCATTTTGAAGTTTTATAGTAAGTTCTGTTGAGAGAGCAGTGATGAAGCTTTACTTAAGGTAGTGGTAGTAGAGAATAAGATAAGTAGAAAATAAGTAAAGAATGTTATCCAACTGGATCTTGATCTGACTTGGGTTCGGAAACCAACTGGTTATTTAATACTAAACAGTAGTGTGGAGACACTAAGGGTAGTATTTGGATGAGGTGTGTGAATAAATGGTACATGGAAAGAAAGGTGTAAACCGTTGGGACTAATCCATGAAATCAGGAAAAGAAGCTAATAGAGAAGCTGGTATAGCGTAGTGGTTAATAGCTCATACACTACCACGAGGGACTATGGACTCCAGGAATCAAACTGAGGGTTCTAGAGGGGAGGAGGGTGCGGGGATGGGCGAGCTGGTGATGGGTATTAAGGAGGGCACGTATTGCATGGAGCACTGGGTGTTATATGCAAACAATGAATCATGGAACACTACATCAAAAACTAGTAATGTACTGTATGGTGATTAACATAACATAATTAAAAAATTATTTAAAAAAATAGCTCATACACTAGAGTTCTGTAGACCTGATTTTAAATCCAACTCTTCCATTTACTAGCTGTGTGATCCTGGGCAAGTCACTTAATCTCTCTAAGTCTTAGGTTTTTTATCTGTAAAATGGCCATGATGAAAATAACTACCTCCTGGAATTGCATGAGGATTAGAGGAGATAATATATAAGGAAGGCCTTGTATCAGGGACTCATTGAGAAAGGCTATAATCATAGATTGGGAAGTCATTTGATCATTTGAAATGAGTGAAGGTAGAGAATGAGGGTGGTTAAGTCAAAGTGGAAAAGAACATGAAATACTTACATGGTTATTTTGGTAATCTGCCAGTAGTTGACTTGAAATGCCATGTTCAGTTCTTTGGGCCTCAGCCTATCTATACTATAATAGTAGGTTAGACTAAGTGATCATTGAGGTACTTTTAACTCTATTCTTTGATGCCTAACTAACCATCTTTGAACTCTAAAACCATATCATCTATGTTACAGATTTCAGGATAAAAATTACCATTCTTTCAGATGCTATTAATTTCTTGATTTGGATTCATTATATGGTAACACCTAGAGTTTTACCTCTGTTAGACATTTAAGTTTGTTTTTATGTGGCTGCTTCCTTAAAAAATTTCGTTTTGACCCTAAAATATAGGTTTTTTTTTCTCTTTTCTTCTTCCTCTTCTTTTTTTTTCAATAACCACCTTGTAAAAAGACTATTGTTTGCCTTGGCCCTTTTAATCTGCCCATGAGGAATTCAAGCCGAATGATAGGGAGCTGTGAAAATCCAGTTAGTATGAGCTGTAATCTTTTTTGCTGGCTTTAAATAGTTAGAGTACCATGCAGACACCCTGCAGATAACTGAATCAAAACATAAAGTAATCACCTAAACATGGATTCTGCCTTTGCTGTTATGGAACTGTAGTAGAAATTGCTAATAACCATTTATTTTTCAGAAAAATACTTGGTCATGATATCAAATAAAATCAGGGTTAGATATTAAAAGCTCTATTTCACAGGTAGGCAACCTGGGTGTTTGTGAAAAGCATTGATTTCTGAAAGTTTGATATTATCCAGTATTTATAATATCCTCTATTGTAGAATTAGGAAAACATCTTTATAGAAAGAGAATATTTATAATCCTCTAACCTTTCAGTTGTCTTCTATTTCAGATATCGCTCAAGGAAAACAAGAAAATGTTAATATAATCAGGCTTTTTGAACTATAATAAAACACAAGAAGAAAGTATGCTGCCTCTTTTTTTTCTTATAAAAGAAACTGGTTTCACTAATGCAGTTTATTGAATTGAGGTAGCAAAATATTCTCTAATAACTTTGTCAAATGGAGGTCTATTTTTCTAGGTTTACTGGCTCCTTTTTTTTTTAAGTTAAAAGATGGATCTCTCATCCATTAGATTCTGCATTAGAGCGATGAGAAACACTGTGTGCAGTATGCCGATGCCGCCTCCTAATTTTATTAGCTTTCCATTTTCTAATACTGCTGTTGATAATATTCTGGTGAAGTTTATAAAATAAAATAGGCTATTTGTTGAAACCAATATCCTAGTGTTGCTGGCATGATTCATGCTACATTAGGAGTTCATAAGTCATTAGTAATCTTTTATGTTCAGTGTGTTATCCTGAGCAGCAAACTTGGACTCCTTTGTTTTAAAAGATTCATAGTGTCTATTCCAGGACAAAGGTTTCATAAAGTGGATGCCTTTCCTATGCTTAGCACTTTGCCTTAGGCGATTTATAGAGCTCAACATGCCAGTTTTTCAAAATAGGGGAGCCCATTTTTCATCAAAAATAGAGATTCCGAGACTGTGGTTGCCAGTCCACATTCTCATCACTTAGTTTTTCTGTAAACTTTTTATTACAGAAATATTAAGACTTATAAAAAAGTGAGAGATTAGTATAAAGAACCCAATTTATCCATCTTTTACTTCCAGCAATTTGCAGTATATGGTCTGTTTTAGGTGTGCTGTGTACAAATAGTTTTGGAAAACTATTATCAGTATTATTTTTAAATTGAGGTATAGTTAATGTATAACATTATATTAGTTTTTGACCCTAGTTTTGATCATTTGCAGTATACACAAATAACATAATGACTCGATATTTGTGTATACTGCAGAATGATCACCACAGTAAGTCTAGTTACTTTCCATAGTAAAATAAACTATTATATTGCCTAAGATATTATTATTATGTTGCTGAATGTCTCCATGAAAGTTCTAAAAGCCATTGCTATTTTAGTGGACTGGATAAGTTTGGGGATGTGGTTAGAGTAATAGTATTATTAAGAGAGACATTATAAGTTAGATATTTTATGAGCAGTTATAATGCTCTCATTTGCATACAGTGTACTGTGTATGTTGTGTAAAACATTCTGACCAACAGATGTTAGTGGAAGACTGTCCAGGTATTTACTAATAATGATAGCATTACTTCTCATTTAGTTTCTATTTTCTCACTTGTAACTATCTTTGTCTCTATCCTTTCTAAGCTGCCTACTCCTATAGTCACGCCAAATGTGGGGCTCGAACTCTTGGCCCTGAGATCAATAGTCACATGCTCTACTATCCTATAGTCACATCTTAAAAAGTTAACAAGCTTGTCATTATCACCAGCTGTACCCCCAAATTATATCTTGTTAGCATGTATTTCTTTCTCTCCACCATCTACATTTCCAACTCCGTTACTTTAGTATCCTCTATAAAAATGTTTGACCTTATTGAGGCCATAAAAAAAAAAGCCTTTTCTTTTTTCTTTTATTTATCTCCACTGATACCTGAATGGAGTGATAGTTCCACTGATATGGACCAAGCCAGTATCATTTTCTACATGAGGTATAGCTTAGTGTCTCATTTGCACTTCTTACTTTCACTCTTGCCCTCCCTACAAACCATTATCCACACAGCAACCAGAGAGATCTCCTAAAAACATTAGTCATCCTCCTTCAGTTTTTCTCCCTCTGTTTTCATTGGAGTAACTTAATTGATTATAAAATTTGAAAGTTGTTATCACCAAATTTCCCTTTTATCAAAACCAACCAGTTGCACCAAGTTAAGTGGTAACTACTAAATGATAAATGATCTGGCCTAGCCCATGAACTTTTAACTGGTACTTTAAATATAATTATTTCTATAAATAAGCCATGAAAGCATATGGTCTACTGTATAGCAGGTGGTCAGACAATTTGAAAGAAGAATATCAAAATTCACTTAGTCTTTAAAACTGAAAAACAAAAAAAAGACATGTTTTCTATCTTTTTTAAAATTTTATTTTATTATGTTATGTTAATCACCATACATTATTACATCATTAGTTTTTGATGTAGTGTTCCATGATTCATTGTTTGTGTATAACACCCAGTGCTCCATTCAATACGTGCCCTCTTTAATACCCATCACCAGGTTAACCCATCCACCCCCCGCAGAACCCTCAGTTTGTTTTTCAGAGTCCATAGAGTCTCATGGTTCATCTCCCCCTCCAATTTCCCCCCCTTCATTTTTCCCTTCCTACTATATTCTTCTTTTTTTTTTTTTTTTTTTTTACATATAATGTATTATTTGTTTCAGCAACCCTCAGTTTGTTTCCTGAGATTAAGAATTCCTCATATCATCGGGCGCCTGGGTGGCTCAGTCGTTGGGCGTCAGCCTTCGGCTCAGGTCATGATCCCAGGGTCCTGGGACTGAGCCCCACATCGGGCTCCCTGCTCAGTGGGAAGCCTGCTTCTCCCTCTCCCACTCCCTCTGCTTGTGTTCCCTCTCTCACTGTGTCTCTCTCTGTCAAATAAATAAATAAAATCTTAAAAAAAAAAAAGAATTCCTCATATCAGTGAGATCATATGATACAAGGACATGTTTTCTATCTTGAAGAGAATTTAAGAAGTATCCTTTCTGACTTAGTAAATGTTTTCAAAGACTGTGATAATAGAAATAAAGAAACTTTTTAATCTTTTTAACGAGATAGTTTACCTGTGATATAGTTTCTTCCTTTTCCTTGACTTAGAGGAAGAAGATAAGGAATTCTCTAATATTATGTATTTGAATCGCTTTCAAATTATATTTTTAAACTATCAATCTTTGTACTCTTTTTTTCTACCTCTTTTGTTTTTCCCTTTACAAAACCAGTCTTTTGTTTCTCTCAGTAATGATGCTGAGCTCCCAATGCCTCAGCACTGAAAGAAATTGTATAGATTGTCATGTTAGATATATGGCAACAGAGACCTAGTCCAGCCTATTTTCTTTACAGATGAGAAAACTGAGGCTACCAGAGGTTAAATGATGTATTTACCCAAGGTAGCTATCAAGGTGAGATTTTGATAAGTTAATAGTTATACAGTTGTACAAATAACTCTTATCTTACTGAAGTACATGTTTTACACTTAGACATTTTGTATCTCCCCACTGTGACTAACTCCAGCATATATTTAAAATATATGTATTAATAAATATGGTCATTTTTCTGGGATGTTAAGAATCAGTTAACCTGCTCCCTCTTGATAACTCTTTAAAATGTATTCCTCTACCTGTCACTAGCTATTCCAGTTACTGCTGCCCAGAACTAAAGGGTTTGCTGTTCTTGTTAAAAAGGAAGATTTACATCCCTTTGGGCTTAGACACAATTGGAAGGTATGGAATAGATTAAGGATAAGTATCACAAACACATTAGTGACTTGGGGCTTTCTCACAGATTTAACCAAAAGAATTGTGGGAGGAAAAAAAATCTTACACCTAACAGGAAAAAAATATATAAAAAATTTAGGGAGACTGAAGTGTGAATAAAATTCTCATAGTCCTTAAAAATATTTTTTACTTAAACTAAAATTAAACACTAAAAATAACACCTAAAGAGAATATTAATTACATCTAAAATAAGGACTACTTGATACCATTGTATCTGTCAGGAACCAGTCAGGAAGATGAAACCACACTAGTTATCTTAATAGAATTTTTTATGGTGAGTTGGTTAATTAGGTATGGGAGGGTGATGCAAAAGGCGGAACACTGAGATATCAAGAGATAGTAATAGCAAGAATCAGGTACTGCTCCTGGGGGAACAAAGAGAAGAGGTTGGGTGCTCTCTTTGACAGCTCATACACTACAATTGGAACAATACAGAGAAGATTAACATGGCCCTTGCACAAAGGATGACACACAAATTTGTGAAGCGTTCCATATATTTTCCAGAATCTTTGCGGGGCTGGGGGGAAGAGAAGAGGTTGAGATTATTGGGATTTAAGATCTCAGAGAAGGGCAGAGCTGGGACCCAGACCTGGGAGGACTAGGTGTTGATTGACTGGTGTTGGTACCTCAGAGGCTTGTGGGATGGGCTCCACAGAGCTAAGAGCTGGACCTTTGAGAAGGGGCTGCTGCTTGGCTGTGCTAGTGGCCTCTGAGGGAATATGATGGGTCTGGTTCTGGGAAAATGGAAAACAACAGCAACAACCTAGAAATTGGAACCAACTCTACTAAGGAGTTACTTCCTTTGGAGTAAAGAGTTGTTGCAGGGGCAGCCCTGACAGGAGCAGCAAGTAAAACAGGGAAGCCCTTCTCACTTTCTGGAACTGTTCAACTTCCTTCTCACACCTCTTCCTAGCAGAACTTAACAGGGAGCTAGCTGGCAAAGGAAAAATGTCATTTGCAGAGTTCTATAATAAATTTATGGCAGAGGTAGCAGCTTAGTAACTAGCACAACCATTAACTGCCATTTTCATCCTTTTATACTAAAAACTTTCCATTTCTCTTCCCTGAAGTTCTAATAGTTGTTTATATCCATTGGTTCCTACTGTTGTTCAAGAGATAACAAATAACTTGAATGTTTGAGATTACTGATTAGGTCTTTCTCAATCTACGTGCCCCAGGCCTAGTGTTATGTAAGGTTATGTAGGTTTTTGCCCATCGTGGTAACTTCATTGTGTAGTATGTGGCTCAACATCTTTCTTACAAATGCTAAGGGTGTACAGTTCTGAGTCCTGATTTTACTTTCCTCTCTACATTTTCACTGCAATAAACTTCTTTTTGCTCTTTTACTTTCCTTCCCTTTTCTGTACCCACCTGCAGTTTCCTCTTTTGAGACTGGCCCGTAACAGGATTGATTTGTAGTTTGTGCATACTGGAACCAAAAATATGGGTTAAAATGTGTATATTAGCAATTAAGAGCCTTTTAACATTTTGCGTAAGGGAACTCAAAGTTAAGGATTATTTTCTATATACCATTGTTCAAGGTTTTTTTTCTCATTATTGCCCCCCCCCCAGAGAAGAATTAAATCAGTTTGATCGATTTTCATTTAACTTAAATGAGAGAGAAATTAACAAAATTAAATACTAAGGAATAAGATTCCTGAATTGCGTTGAGCTCTGGAAGGCCACAAACCATTTTAATACCTAAAAATTTGTCTGCTCTCCCCTTCCAATTGAGAATTGAGAATCCATCTATATAATATACATGCTATATATTAAGAGACTTGGGTTCCAGTACAAACTCAGTTCCTGAATACAAACTCCTTTACCAGATAAGGATCTCCTTGTCTTGCCCTCCCCCTCCCACCCCTTAAGGAGAGAAGTGGCTTTCCAACTTGTCTTATCCCTTCTTTAACCCTTATCTTCCTCGTTCCTTCTTTCCCCTTACTTGCTCCATTTGCCCCCTTGGCTGGGGTAAATGGATGGACTGAGATCCTTTTACTCTCCTGCCGCACATGCAAAGATATAGTTTGGAAACCATTTCGTCTATGATTATATCACATAATTCAATACATTGAAAGGCTGTTTGGAAAGCATTGGAGAGAAATGTGAGCTAGGTTTCTGGGCCAGGGTTCAGAAACTTTTTTCCATAAAGATCCAGATAGTAAATATTTTCAGCTTTGTGGGCTTACAATGTCTGTCAGAACTACTTAGCTCTGTGGTTGTAATGTGAAAAGCAGCCACAGACAATAAATAAATGAATAGGCATGTCTATGTTGCAGTAAATTTTACTTACAAAAGCAGGCAGTGGGGCCAAGTTAGCCTAAGGACTATAGTTTGTCATCTCCTGGTCTAGGCTGCCACAGCCTCTTGTATAGAATAGTGGCCTCCCAAATGAGGTACAAACACTTTTGATTGCACCCTCCATAACTTAAATACAATTTTTAGTATATGTGTATATATTTCCCAGTTTATTTAAAAATTTGATAGATGCACTACTATACTAATCTATTATGTCATCATTTTTAAGAGTAGCATACTTTGCATTGTATAGATACATACTAACCTATTTAATAATCCTTGTGTCTTTGGACATAGAAGTGGTTTTCATTTATTATTGAAATGATGGATATTCTTTTTTTTATTATGTTATGTTAATCACCATACATTACATCATTAGTTTTTGATGGATATTCTTATACATAAATATTGTACATGTACATATATGTATATGTACATATATGCAGACATATTTTTGTATCTAAATAACTTTGTGTATATTATATTTCTGTAGAATAAATTCCTAGAAGTGAACTTTCTGGGTCAAAGAGTATTGGTTTTTATGAGGTTAACACACATTGTCATTTTGCACCCTGGGAAGCTAGTATGAATTTCCCCTTCTTCCACCACTAGCAGTAAGTGCCCACTTTTAATGTACTGAAAATATTATTACTCTAGCCAAAAATTTATTGACTGAATCAGTAAAATAATTAGAAATACAGTTAGTATAATATGATACTTCTTATTTCTGTGGATGACAGAAAATTTACTTTGTCATTTCTGATTACAATACCCTTTCTAGAGGGAATTTAATGATGCTATTTCTTGACTATTACTAAAAGGGATGGATACTGACATATCTGATGAAAGGATGGCTGGGCACCCAGGAAGTAAGTCTTCCAGCACTTCAGTGAAGCCATTTCAGACCGGCTTATTGTAGCATTATAACAAAGCACACACAGGTGTTCAGACATTTATCCATCAGCTCTCCCAAGAGGCTAGTTTCACTTTCAGAGCTCTATTTATATGAAGTAGTAAACCATTAAGAACTGTATACTTTGTATCTGGATGGCTTTAGCTTCTTATATTCTGAAGTTAGTGGGGTGGGGGGGAATCCCATCTTTTTAGACTGTATGCCATGACTTTTTCCTCATTGTATCTCAATTCAGATATCACTATTGATAAAATTCCTGGAAAAAATTACTGAGTTAACATCACCTTAGGAATGGGATGCCTAAAACAGCAGGTGATAGGATTTGTCAAATTATCATCAGATGAAAGCATTTTAAGACTGAAAATAGTAAAATCTGGCATTTTAAAATTACTTTCTATAAATTCCAGAGTTCTAAATATAGTAAATAGTGCTTTAGGACTATGTGATATATGTATACTTTTTTAAAGGGTAGCTTTTCCTTGCCTACTAAATGTGAGGTGTTTTTTTGTTTTTTTTTTTTCTGGTGCTGTCAGGTTTGAAGGAGGTAAGTTGCTGGTTGGAACTGAAAATGCTGTGTAGGAATTAATATACCCAATTAAGATTTTTTTGCAGCTCTTTATTTGACATAATTTCAAACTTAACAAATATGTTTCAAGAAGAGTAAAGAACTCTCATATACACTTTATCCAGATTCACCAATTGTTTACATTTTTGCCTCATTTGCTTTATCAAACTTTCTGTCTCTCAGTATTCTTTTTTCTGAATCATTTGATAGTAAGTGGCAGGCATCAGTCCCTTTACACCTAAATATTTTTGTGTATATTCCATAAGAATTATTTTTAAGGTAGCCACAGTACAGTAATCAAAATCGAGAAATTTAACGATACAGTATTATATAATCAGCAGTTCGTAGTCCCAGGTATGTCATATAACTTCCTCTTTGCATGTCAACCACCTTTACCCTCCATAAAAGGCTGAGTCCAGTCCAGGGTCATGTATTACAGTTAGTTGCCATGTCTCTTTAGTTTCCTTTAATGTAGACTAGTTGCTTGGCTTTTCTTTGTCTTTTATGACCTTGACATTTGTAAAGCTATATAGGCTGGTTGTTTAATAGACTGTCCCTCAATTTGGGTTTTTCCAATGTTTCCTAATGATTAGAGTGCATTTTTTTGTCAGGAATATCACAGAAGTAATGTTGTGTCATCCTCAGCACATCATATCAGGGCTCACCGGATGTTGGTTTTGTTCCATTATTGGTGATGGTAACTTTGATCATTTGGTTAAGGTCCTTTCAAAATTTGATCTGGCAACATAAAAAGAACTTTTATAGTGGTTTGATTTCTAAGGCACACATTCTTGTTGAATAAATTGATATGTTTTCTCGGTATATATTACCTGTTCCCCATTTGGGGAACAAAACAAAACAAAATGGGCTTCTTTGTTTAATATTGGTGAAAAAATTAACTGAATAAATAAAATAATAGATTTGTATAATTCTACTTGTATCAGTTTCAGGGGGTTTATTTCTACTTGCTTGGTTTCAAATTCTTTATAGTTTGTTTGCAGACTATATTGGTAGAAGATACTACATTTTATAATTTACCTAAAGAGTTGTTATGATATGGAATTTTAATTTTTTTAGTTGTTTCATGTTTTAATACTTTCTTCCTTTTCTCATGCAGTGCTGAGCCCTATTTGTATATTATCCCCATTGTTTCTAGCCCTGTACCAAATCAAATCTGGAATATTCCATTATTTATATACTTCTCTTAGATAAATTTTAAATTAGGAATGAAACAAATACAAAAGCATGATATTCCATAAGTACTTGGTTTTAAGAATTTTATTTTAAGGTGAGAAGGACTGTCACAAGTTCTTCACTTTCAGAGAATCCATTCCTGAAAGGTTAAAATGTATCCTTTTTCAAGTCCTTAAGAGAATTCCAATCTCCTTTAGCAATCTACTCAAGTACTTAACACACTCTAGAAATGCTTTTCTGTAGTTGACCTAAGTCTGCTATCCTATTTCATGTTTATTTGTAGTAAAGATGAAGAATAACTAGTTCATGGCTTTGAAAATATTAAATCCCACATCCTCAGTAAATTACTTGCTTTCAAAGGTACCATTTTCTAGTTCTCTAGTCAGATGTGTGATTAACGTGTGGCCATCATGCCACTCTTTAGTTAGAAATCCAGAATTGGATAAGGACCATGGACCTTTTATTTATTGGCCTCAGCTTTAATGTTATTAAATTTACAGTATGCCGTATGGTTTTTAATCCAAGCAAAAAAACCAATAATGCATTATTTCTTTTGAGTGGGAATATTATTGAGATATGCTGACAGTATTGGAGTTTTATATAAAGTTGAGCTGCAGAAGAAAGTTTGAAAATCAATAATTTTATATGTTATAATTTAGTTTTTCACTTTGCATTTCTCAAATTATTTAAGGTCTAGTTCTTTATTATACTTTTAATAAATAGTTGCTAGTAACTTTTCAAGCACATATATAGTTCCAAGTAAAAGAACAAAGAAAGCTGAAAAATAGTAAAATAACACACAGAAAGATGGATTAAAATAAGACCATAAGAGTGAAGCTGTTCTTTACCCGTTGGCTAAAATGTCATTTGTTGTTACTTTTCCTTTTAATGTTTTTGAATTTTAGCACTGATGGTTTAACTCTATATTGAGTAGAAAGGTAATTGAAAACAACTGTCTATATGTTTTTGTTTACTATAGTTTGGCTTTATGCAATTTTACCAGCATATGTTTACTAAATTCTTAAAATATTTTAGTCTAAAATTTACAGTAGATATGTATGATTTATGTTTACTTTTGGAAAGTGTTTTATATATATATATGTATATATATATTTAAAGACCAGAAATAGATTAGAGAAACAAAATCATAACAAATTCAAATTTTAACACTCAGTTTAAGTAAACTAAGGTTAATAAATTTAATTATATCTAGTAAAGTATTCCCATATCTTTTGACAATTGATTTCATTTTTTTTTTATCAAGTCCATTTTATAAAAATAAATGACTGTCTGGGATACTAAGAAAAGCGTGTTGCTTAAAATCAGTTGTTTAAAATGAAATTATTGACTGCAAATGTGTAAAAAAACAAATATATACACATGCATGCATACATATGTACAAATATATACACATACATACATTCTCTCTCTATATATAAGCTTTGGGTGTCTGTATCCAACAGTGGGTGCTCTGGAGACACATTTAGAAGTGAATTATGACTCGGATTTCAAGGCCTGCCCAATATTCTGAGTTAGTATTTGACTTAAAGAACGAAGTGATGTTTCAGCCTATGTCAGGGGAACAAGGCACACAGTTTTAGATAATCTTATACTGCTCAGACAGGTTGGCAATCACTAAATTAAACTCATGATGCAGTTTGGTTAAATGATCCACTGATTACCAAGTAATCACAGCACTCTACATGGGAATCTGGGTTCAGTAACTCATGGCTGTGTATGGAAATAATGCTTATATGACAATTTTTTTTGCTACTGGTGGATATGTTTAAAATGTTTTGGCTGTTCTTGGAGTGGCATTTGATGAAGTTTGGGGCTGGGACCTCAGTTTTTGGAAAGAGTATACTTCTAGTTGGCTGCTTTAAAGGCAACAATGTTGATTAACTGAATGAGTAATATAAAACAGAAACAGAATTCAGTATAAAACATTGTGGCTTTCCCATTCTTTTTCTTTTAGCAAAGTGATTATGACCTTAAGAAAAGGCACCTACTGACTCTTGCAAGTGGAAAGGAAAAGATATGAAATCCTTTTCAACATTTCCTTATCTTATTACTTCCACTGTGATTTTATCATCATCAGTGTAGATGCAGATATTCCCTCCAAAGTTTTTTCTTATCAGTGGGCTCAGCTTTCTATATTGTCCTCAAGTTAGCTTAGTTAAACTTACTAGGAAACTGTCAGTTTGGTGTCTTTGCAACTACTCTATTATTTTCTTGTGACCACAATTCTCTTAATAATTGGTCTGAAGTGATGACCAAGATTTCAGAAATTGATTGTTATGAGAGTTAAGAAAAACATTTGGAATCCACAGAGTTAATGAAATAACCCTTGATTATCTAAATAATACAAGAACTCATGTAGTATCATAGTGAAAAGTTTCCTGTTTTATATTTAAGAGTATTTTAATTGAATTTTAATGCATTTAAGTGTCTACAGACCATTAATTTTGGCAGTCTTTTTCATGATAAATGCTATGTGTTTAGAAAAATCAATATTAAAATTTAGCTTCAAAGAATTCATGAAGAGAAACATAATGAAATCTTGATATATTATATACAAAAGACAAATCCCCGATCATTTCTTTTTATGCAAATGAATTTGATTTAGACATAATTCCCCAACATCACCATGAATTTCCATCTGTGTAACCCTGATGTTCTTAAGCAGTCTGCAGTTACCTCATGCTCTGGGCTATATTCACTGTGCATGTATGGAAACTGTGACTATCTTAACACTTTAGATGATGATATGAATAACAATTGTTTGTTGATTTTATTCTCTATCTCCCTGGATAACCTGCTGTCTGCAAAGGCTGAATAAGTGGCAGATAGCTTTTGTCATCCCTTATCCAAGCTGTACACTTGTAAGGAAGAGCAGGGATAATCGCCTCAATCTAATTAGGGGTTAAAAGAGGCCATGACTGTGATGTGGCAGTGAGACACCTTACTGTAGCAATCCTGTTTGCATTAGAAAAATAAGGTTGTCATATTGATTATTCACATTGGCTTATATTGGCCAAGGCTCAATGGTTTGTATTGCAGCTGAAGCAGTTGAAGATCCCAGCTATTCACAGAAGACCTGTGCTATAGCATATATTGTATTGTGGCTTGTTTGCTAATTTGGGGTTTTACGAATGAAGACGGAGTTTAATCAGGCGATTTAAAGGTTAAACTGATCATCAGAAACTGAAGTTTAGCTTCTACCTTGTGATAGCAATGATTATGTAAATTCTGAATAAGTGAAGATCTAGTGACATTTTACGCTCTAACTGAAGATATTATGTATAAATATAAAAGCATTATTTAGAGCTGTTTTAGTCTGTTGATGATGCATGTTTCGATGGTAAAGAAAAAAGGGTAATTGGTATTAGTCAAAAGGATGCAGCTTGTGTTTCCTGTTTCCCTTCTCACTTCTCTTCAACCTGTTCTCCTTTGCTTCACCCAGTTCTGGATTTTGGGTATGTTCTTAGAACAAAAATAGTGGAAAATAGAGACAGGTTTGAAAATTTCTTGTACAAATCTTTAATCAATCACTACTTAACTCTATAAGTCCCACTAAGTTGCTATGCACGGATGGCCTATATTTTGATATACATATCCAATGTCTGTAGACGTTGGATACTTTTTATGAAATCTCCATTATATAACCAATTTTTAGAATGAAGAGTTAGTATTATAGTCCCCTCCAGTAGTAGTCAGTTGTTTTGCATTTTTGCTTTCTCCTGCTTGAGTATCACAAGGATTCATGGGAATTTTATTCAACATATTTCAATCAGAATTGTTATTTTGTTGTTTTTTGATGCTCAAATTGTAGCAAGTTTGTTCAGCATGAATCTCTTCAAATTGGCTCCTGTGTTCTTCACACATGACCCTGTTACTTTTAAATGATTCTTTACATTTTGTTTCAGTCTCAGACTGAAATTTTTTGTTCCAGAGCCTGGAATTAACCATTTATCCAAATAACCTTGGCTCCTTTTAGTCAAGAATGGTATTTAGAGATCAAAATACGATGCTTCAGGGATGGCATTTCTTTAGTTCAGTGGGCAGAACTTGAGAACACACTGTGTTTCCTTGAGTCTAAGATGTGGTCAAATGTAATTTTATGTACTACTATGAAAGAAAAAATATTGCCATTAATTTTAAGATACCATCTAATGCAAATGCATCCTCATTACAGATATGTTAAAATAATATTCAAAGTGTACATCTTAGAATCAATGAAATATGGTATACTAAAACATGAATTCATACTATTATTTTAAATTGAAATTTATTATCACAGGATTTTGACTTAAGGTTTAGTTTTACATATTTTTTTCTTTTTCAGTGAATGTGTTCCTAATAACATTAGCATAATTATTTGCTATTGTATGGTATACATGAAACTGTTTTTTAAAATAATGTTCTTGAGTTTATAAACAATTGATGGAAAAACTATAAGTAGAACTTTATCAGAGAATCCAGCAGTAAGTTGGAAAAATGAACCAGGAGTTAAGAGTGGTTCAAACTAGAAATACAAAGGTAATTCAATATTATGAAATTTGTTAATATAATTAGCTATAGTAATAAGTCAAAAGAGTGTAGTGATGTCTACCCTTCTTCATTTCAGTTATTTTTGGTAATTCAGAGTTAAGGGTGTTGTTATGTGATTTTAAAAATATAAGTTAAGTCATATGGTAAAACACACAGATCTTATGTATGCAATTCGGTAAGTTTTATCACATGCATTCATTTGTAGAACTTGTGTTCCATATTGCATCCCTTTCAGAAATTTTCTTGTGCTCCTTTGTAGTCAGTCCCTCCCCCAGCCTCCAGAGGCAATCACTATTCTAATTTCATTTACAATAGATTAGTTCAAGAACTTAATATAAATGGCATCGCATAGTATGTATTTTTTTGTACCTGGCTTCTTTTGCTTAGCAGGTTTTTGAGATTTATCCATGTTGTTGCATATATTAGTAGTTTATTCCTTTTATTGCTGACTACTGTTCCATTGTATGAATGTACCACAGTTCATTCTATTGAAGGATATTTTGGGTTGTTTTCACTTTGGAGCTATTAAGAATAAAGCTGCAATGGATTTTCTTGTACAAGTCTTTGTGGAATATATGTTTTCATCTCTCGGGTAAATATCTAGCAGTGAGTTTTCAGTTTTTGAGACTAAAGCAGCTATGAACATTTGTGTACATGTCTCTGAAGTGACATATGTTTGCATTTCTTTTGCATAAATACCTAGCAGTGGAATAGATGGATTGTATGATAGGTGTATATTTAACTGCCAGATGGTTTTGCACAGTTGTTTTAGTTTACATTCCCATAAACAATTTATGTTTCAACAAGAAGTTTCAGTTGTACATCTTTGCCAACATTTGGTGTTACAGACCTTTGAATTCCAGCTATTCTAATGGATTTGAAGTGGTATTTCATTGTGAGTTTTAACTAGCATTTTTCTGGTGACTAATGATGTTAAACACTTTTTTTCTGTGCTTACTGGCCATTTGTATATTTTCCCTTGTAAAGTATTTGTTCAAGCCTTTTATCTATTTTTCAGAAAAAGATTATTTCTCTTTTTATTATTGAGTTGTTGAAATTTCTTACATATTCTATGTTCAATTCCTTTGTTAGGCATGTGTTGTGAATATTTTTTACTGGTCTATGGCTTATCTGTTAATTTCTTAACAATGTTTTTATATAAATAGTAGTTTTATAATTTGAAGTCTTATATGTAATTTTTTTCTTTTATTACTACTTGGACTTTTTTTCTTACATGTAAAAGCTAGAATCAGTTTGTCAGGTTCTACAAAAATCCTTGTTGGTACTTTGATTGGAATTGCACTGAATCTATAGATCTGTTTGGTGGGAACTTGTATCTGTAAGATATTACATTTTACCATCCATGGACATAGTATACCTCTTTATTTATTTAGTACTTTAAAAATGTCTCAGTAAAAAACATTTTTTTTCTTCTGTAAAGGTCTTGCAAGTATTTTGTTAAATTTATGTCTGTCTACTTTGTATGTTTATTGTATTAATTGGCATTATCTTTGTCCTACTTGGAATTTGAATGGGAATTCTGCTAATATTTTTCTAATGAGAATAAGTTTCTTTTTGGTTTTTGGTAGATACAATTTCCTGTTTGACAAAATTTTCTTCTGTTCCTATTGGATAAGATTTTTTAGAAATCATTTATTTGTATATTTTTTTAACAAAATTTTTTCCTGCATTAATTGAAATCATTTTAAAGTTTTCCCCTTTTAATATAGGAATGTATGAATAATAACTGATTTTCTATTATTAATCTGTCCTTGCAGACCTGAGATGAATTGAGTGTACTTGTAGTGTACTATCTTTTTGTATATATTGCTGGATTTGTTTGGTTTATTAGTATTAGTTTATTTCCTTTTCCAACTTTAGCATCAAGGTTATACTAGCCTTGTAAATGTAATGGAGAACACTAGTAGGGGATATTGATAATGGGGGAGGCTATGTATGTATAGGGGAAGGAGATATATGGTAATCTCTGTGCCTTCTACTCAATTTTGATATGAACCTAAAACTGCTCTAAAATTTAAGTCTATTAAAACATGTAATGGTGAATGGTTCATCAGTTTCTTTCTTTCTTTCTTTTTGTTCTTAGTGTTACCTGTATGAAGAAATTTTTTTTTTTTAAAGATTTTATTTATTTATTTGACAGAGAGAGACACAGCGAGAGAGGGAACACAAGCAGGGGGGGAGCTGGAGAGGGAGAAGCAGGCTTCCTGCCGAGCAGGGAGCCCGACATGGGGCTCGATCCCAGGACCCTGGGACCATGACCTGAGCCGAAGGCAGACGCTTAACGACTGAGCCACCCAGGTGCCCCGGTTCATCAGTTTCTATTCTCAGAAAGTTTATGTAGGACGAAAATGATATAGTCCTTGAATATTTGGTAGAACTAGCCTATAATACAATTTAGGCTTAGTATTATTATTGTGAGGGTTTTTAAATTATTTATTTAGGTTTTTTGATGGTTAAAGGACTATGAAGGCTTTCTATTTTATTGTTTATTTCTTTTTTTCTGTTTAATCTTAAATCAGTTTCTGTAAGATTGTATTTTAGAAATTTGTCTGACAAATTCGTTTTACCTGAGTATACAGATTTATTGTCATGATACTCTCTTACTGACTTTTAGTCTCCATAGCATTGGTAGGTAGCTTTATTCCCTCTGCTTTTGAAAATGTTAATACTGTTTATTATTTCCCATTCACTTCTCATTTCCTCTTTATTACCTTTATGAGAAAGAAACAAAAAAATAAGCATTCGTGTCTTCTTTGAAGATGATGTTTTGTCTAGATTATTCGGAGTTCATTTTTAAAGGATTTCTCTTTCTGAGTATCTCCTTCTCTCCCACTCAGTTTAACTCTCATTCTGTTTTACACATGCCACACCACATACTACATAATCCTTTTGGCAATGCTCAAATCATTATTAATTATGCAGTTTTAAAATTAGAAATTATATTTCTTCTGTTATAGCTATAAAAACAGTACATGTTATATAACATTTTCTTTTCTTTTTTAAAAAAATTTTATTTATTTATTCATGAGAGACAGAGAGAGAGAGAGAGGCAGAGGGAGAAGCAGGCTCCCAAGGAGCAGGGAGCCCGATGCGGAACTTGATCCCAGGACTCTGGGATCATGACCTGAGCCGAAGGCAGACGCTTAACCATCTGAGCCACCCAGGTGCCCATAACATTTTCTTTTTTTTGAGTAGTGATGAGTGATGAGGAGTGGGAAATGAGTAAGAAATGATTTCTTTCTATTTAGACCATCCTGAGTATTCTACCTGATGAGGGTTGTAAGTAAAAATGATAATAGGATTAGCCCTTTAAGGACAAGACCTCTTAGATTGTATGCTCCCATCTTGTAGATCTAGTTGTTACTGATTTTGTTTCTTGGTCAGTATCATTTTATAGAAAGTACCAAATGTGATAAATAAAAGTTTATTAGGCTTTGATTTATCACATTTGGCAATTTTGGGCCTTTTTGGAAATATGTGATGGAATATATAGGATCATAGTGATTGGGGAGAAAAAATAGGAACACTGTATGTCTTAAAAGTGTACAAGACAGCCCATTCGAGAAAGAAATTTTCCCATCAAAAATGCCAGTGATACTTCATTGAGAAAAACCAAGAGAGTAAACTACTTTTGCTAATATTGCAGAGCCAAAAATGCTGGAGAACTGTTAAAAACCAACATGGTATACACTTATATGGTGAATAGTTCCATGACCACAAATGTTTTCACTTGCCCTTATGTAGTCCATTTTCCCCTCCACCTCAGCCTTAGATAACTGCTAATGTGCTTTCACTATAAATTAGTTTATATTTTCTAAAATTTTATATAAGTAGAATCACAGTACACATTATGTACTCTTTTGTGTTTGGCGCTTTCCCTCAGCATTATAATTTTGTGATTTATCCATGATGTTGGATGTGTATCAGCAGGTAGTCCTTTTGAATGAAGAGTAATGTTCTTTTGTATAAATATATCATGTTTTGTTTTTACACTCATCTAATAGATATTTGAGTTGTTTTCCATTTTGGATATTACTAAAGCTGTTATGATCATTCATATAAAGTTCTTCAAGTGGACATGTGTTTTCTTTACCTGGAAAGTGAATGACTGGCTTGTTTGAAAGGTTTAGGTTTACCTTGTAAGAACCTGCCAAATGGTTTTCTGAAGGGGTTGTATTATTTTACATTTACATGACTGGTACATAAGATTTCAAGTTTCTCCAGATCCTTGCCAACAGTTTATATTGCTGTTCCTTTTAATTTTAGCCTTTGTAATGGATTGGTAGATTTATGCCGCTGTGGTTTAAATTTTCATTTCCTTGGTGTCAAATAATGTTGAGCATCTTATCTTTGTTTATTGGCCATTTGTGTATCTACTTTTGTGTAGAGTCTGGTCAAATTTTTCTCCTATTTTTAAAGTTTTACTGAAGTATAATTAATATACAGTAAGCTGCACATATTTTAAAGTATGCAACTTGATATTTTTTTATTTCAGTATGTAACTGTAATACCATCACCACAATCAAGATAGCGAACCTGTCCTTCATAACCAAAGGCTTAGTCAGGCTCCTTTGTAATAACTTCTTCCCTCTCTCATTGCTCTTTTTCCCACAGGCACCTAGTTAGTGTAACTGTTGATGAGTTTACATTTTCTAGAACTTTATATAAATGTAATAATATGGTATGTAATCTTTTTGTCTGATTTCTTTCAGCATAATTATTCTGAGATGCATCTATGTTGTCGCATATATTTTTCGTTATTGCTGAATTACTATTCAGCCATTGTATGTGTATGAAACAGTTTGTTTTCCCAGTTACCTATTGATGGAAATTTGTGTTGTTTTCAAGTTTTGGCTATTATAAAACAAGCTGCTATGAAATTTTGTGTACATGTGTGGACATACTTTCTTTTTGGCTATAGAAGGGCTGGATTATATGGTAGGTTTATGCTTAACTTAATTGCCAAACTGTTGTCCCATGTGGTTGTACCATTATACAATCTTGCCAGCAGTGCATGAGTGTTCCAGTTATTCCTCATCACTACCACATGTATGGTTAGTCTTTTATTTTAGACTTTCTGATAGGTTTGAAGTGGCTCATTATGGCTTTAATTTACATTTCCCTCATAACTAATGGTGATGAGAATGTTTTCAATGTTCTTATTTGTCACCTATATATATTTCTTAGTGAAGTATCTGTCCACATCTTTTGCTTATTTTTGTGTTGGGTCGTTTCCTTATTATTAAGTTTGGAGAGTTCTTTATATATTCTAGATTCAGGTACTATATCAGGTATGTGCTGTGGCTTTTCTTTCATTCACTAGGAGTGCCTTTTTTCTTTTTAAGATTTTATTTATTTATTTGACACAGAGAGAGACAGCACAAGCAGGGGGAGTGTCAGGCAGAGGGAGAGGGAGAAGCAGGCTCCTCTGCTGAGCAAGGAGCCCGATGTGGGGCTCAATCCCAGGACCCTGGGATTGTTATCTGAGCCAAAGGCAGACGCTTAACCAAATGAGCCACCCAGCTGCCCCACTAGGAGTGCCTTTTGAAGACAGAAGTCTTTAATCTTTTTTTAAAAGATTTTATTTATTTATTTTAGAGAGAGAGCATGGAGGGGAGGGGCAGAAGGAGAGGGAGAGAGAGTCTTAAGCAGACTCTGTGCTGAGTGTGGAGCCCCAGATGGGGCTTAATTTCATGACCCTGAGATCACGACCTGAGCCAAAACCGAGAGTTGGGTGCTTAACTGATTGTACCACCCAGGCGCTCCCAGAAGTTTTTAATTTTGGTGAAGTATTGTTTATTAATTTCTTCTTTTATAGACATGCTTTTGGTGTTGATCTAGGAGATCTTTTCCTAACCAAAAGCCACAAAGATTTTCTATTTTCTTCTACCAGTTTTATAGTTTCAGGTTTTACATTTAGGTCTATGATCTGTTTTGAGATATATTTTGAGTATGACATGAGCTATGGATCAAAGTTCATTTTTTTTTTCTTTTTGCATCTTGAAAATTTAATATTGCCAGCATATTTTTTTGACCAGATCACCTTTTCTTTGTTGGATTGCCTTTGTATTTTTGCAATAAAATCTGTTGTTCATAAATGTGTAGGTCTATTTCTGGACATTCTCTTTGTTCCACTGAAATACATATCTGTCTTGATGCCAGTACCACACTGTCTTGATTATTAGAGCATTATAACACTTGGAATCATGTAGTCATAGTCTTCACACTTTGCTCTTTTTTCAGAGTTGTTTTTGCTATCTTAAGTCCTTTCCATTACCATATGAATTTTTTTAAAATATTTATTTATTTGACAAAATGAGAGAGAGAACAGAAGCAGGTGGAGAGCAGCAGAGGGAGAGAGAGAAGCAGGCTCCCCACTGAGCAGGGAGCCCGACGTGGGGCTCGATCCTAGGAACCCCAGGATCATGACCTGAGCCAAAGACAGATGCTTAACCAACTGAGCCACCCAGGCGCCCCTATTACCATATGAATTTTGTAATCATTTTGTCAGTTTCCACAAAATACCTTGCTTATATTTTGATTGGGATTGCATTGGATCTGTAGATCTATTGGGGAGAATTAACATCTTAATAATATTGAGTCTTCTGACCCTGTTAACAAGGTTTATTTTTTCATTTATTGAGGTCTTATATGATTTTTCTCAACAGTGTTTTGTAGCTTACAGTTTAGAGGTCTCTGACATTTTCTTTTTTCATATTTATACTGAAGTATTTTATATTTGTAATGATACTGCAAATGATATATATATGTAATATTTAAAAATTTTTAATTTTTGATCGTTTGTTGCTGATATGTGGATATACACTTGAATTTGGTATATTGATCTTGTATCCTGCAGCCTCGTTGAACTCACTTATCATTCTAGTTGCTTTTTTGTAGATTCCACAAGATTTTCTGCAGAGATGATCATGCTGTTTGTAATGAAGACAGTTTTACTTCTTCCCAATCTGGATGTCTTTTATTTCTTTTTCTTGCCTGACTGCTCAGACTACAGCATCAAATACAGCATTGAATAGAAGTGGAAAGTTTGGATATCCTTGTCTTATTTCTGATATTAGTCAGATAGTACTTAGTTTTTTTCACCATTATGTGTGGTGTTAGCTGGTGGATTTTGGTAAATGCCTCTTGTCAGGTTGAGGAAACCCCCTTCTTGTCCTAGTTTGCTGACAGGTTTTTTTTTTTTGGATATACATGTTGGATTTTGTAAAATGCTTGTGACTATTGAGATGATCTTTTTTTCTTATTTAATTGTTAATGTGGTAAATTACATTGATTTTCAAACGTAAAACACTTTTTCATTTCTTGTAGGAAACTCTACTTGGTCATGGTCTGTTATCTTTTTTATATTTTGTTGCATTTAATTTGCTAAAATTATATTTAGAATTTTTACATTTGTTTTTCACAAGGAATATTTGTCTGCAGTTTTATTTTCTTATAATATCCTTGATTATATTTTGTGTCAGGGTAATGCTGGCCTCAGAGAATTAATTGGTAAGTATTTCTTAATTCTCTGAAAGAGTTTGTGTAGAATTGATATTCTTTCTTAAATGTTCGATAAAATTCAGGAGTGAAACAATTTAGCCTGGATTTTTCTTTACAGAAAGGTTTTTAACTAAAAATTAAATTTCCTTAATGGAGAAATGAGTAAACAAATTAGAGAAATATTGTCATTTAGGTTATCTGTTTCTTCTTGAGTGAGCTTTGGTAGTTTTGTCTTTCAAGGAATTAGTTCATTTCACCTAAGGATTTACTTTATAGGCAAAAAGCTATTCATATTCCCTTTTTATCCTTTTAGTATCTGTAGAATCTATACTGATGATTCTTCTTTTATTCCTGATGTTGATAATTTGTTTCTTCTTTTTTTCTCATCAGTCTGGCTAGAGGTTTATCAATTTTATTGATTTTTCTCAGAGAACCAGCTCTTAGATTCATTAATTTTCTCTGTAGTTTTTCTGTTTTCTATTTCATTGCTTTCCACATTGAACTATATTATTTCCTCTTTTTCCTGCTTATGTTGGGTTTAATTTGCTCCCTTTTTTTTTTTTTTTAGTTTTTTAAGATATAAACTGAGGCCATTGCTTTGAGAGCCTTCATTTTTTCTCATATAAGCACTTAGTGTTATGTATCTTCTATAGGAGCATCCACAGGTTCTGATATGTTGTGTTTTCATTTTCATTTTCATTCAGTTCAAATAATTTCTCATTTCACTTTGATTTATTCTTTGGGGTTATTTAAAATGATGGTATTTATTTTTCAAATATTTTGGGATTTTCTAGATGTCTTTTTATAAGTCATTTCTAATTTACTTTCATTGTTCCAGAGAGCATACTTTGATGATTTGAATCCTTTTAAATTTATTGAGATGTTTCATGGCTCAGAATATGTGCTATTTTAATGAATATTTTGAAAACTGTATATTTTGCTTGTTCTTCTATGGGGTGTTCTGTAAATGTTAATTGGGTCAAGTTGGTTGATAATGTAGTCACCTCTGTTATGTCCTTGCTGATTTTTGCTATACTTGTATAATCATATATTAAGAGAAAGAAATGGAAATTTCCAACCATAATTCTGGATTTGTCTGGATATTTTTGCAATTCTGTAATATTTTTAAGCCTTATTCTGGGTTGTAGTTAAGTTCCTTGGAGACAATTTGGTCCTCTTAGGTCTTGCTATTATGATATGTTAGTTGGTTCTGGAGCAGTACTCAGTCTAGTGCTAAACGTTCTTACAACTCAGGTATGAACTTGATGAATATTCTAACAAATACCTTGTGAGTTACAAGTTTTCCCTGTCTGGCTTGTTGGAACAAGTTTTCCATTTTGTGTGAGCACCAGGTTCTGATCTGGTCTGATCAGTTCTTTGGGATGGTATTTTCTTTTGCCTCTTGTACTTTCTTTACAGGCATGCACTATTTGGTACTTTGCTGACTATACAAAGGGGATTCGCAATAGATTTTCATAGTTCTGTCTCTGTGCTACTGTCTCCTCTCTTGTATTCTGTCCTCTGAATTCTAGTTGCCTTAGTCTCCATGGAATCTCAGCTCTGATGCCTCAAATCAGGATGTTGCCAGGCCGCATCTGGGTTCTCCCTCCCTGTGCTGTGTGATCTGTAGTAATAAGCCGCTGTTCATTTGTGTCTTGTCACTCAGGAGTCACTGTTCTTTGTTGCCTGACATGCAGTGTCTTGTAAACCATTTTTTTAAAAACACTTTGGTTTTGTTGTTGTTGTTTTGGCATTTTGTTTTGCGATTGTTTCAGGGGAAAGCATAGAGTATGTTCCCTTTTACCCTTAGAATCTTTTGCCCATTTTAAATTTTCTTCTAATCTTAACCTTTTTGATAAATAAAAGCTATTAATTTTTATAAAGTCCAATTTATTTTTCAACCTTGATGTTTGCTTAAACCTTGTCTACCTCAAGGTCACAAAGATTTTCTTCTAGTAATTTTATATAGGCTTAGTTTTTACATTTATATCCATGATTTATTTTGACTTGTAAAGTGAGGTAAGCTTGATGTTCCTTTTGGGGGGGGCGGGGATGTCTTCCCATACAGATAGCCAATTACTCCAGGACCTTCTTCCTTCCTTCCTTCCTTCCTTCCATCCATTTATTTATTTATTTACGTATTTATTTATTTAAATTTTTTTCTTCCAGGATTTTATTTAAATTCAACTTAGTTAACATATAGTGTAGTATTAGTTTCAGGAGTAGAATTTGGTGATTCATCACTTACATATAACACCCAGTGTTCATCACAACAAATGCCCTCCTTAATACCCATCACCCATTTAGCCCATCCCCCACCCACCTCCCCTCCAGCAACCCTCAGTTTTGTTCTCTATAGTCAAGAGTCCCTTATGGTTTGCTTCCCTCTCTGTTTTTATCTTATTTTATTTTTCTTTCCCTTCTCCTATGTTCATCTGTTTTGTTTCTTAAATTCCACATACAATTGAAATATGGTATTTGTCTTTCTCTTACTGACTTATTTCACTTAGCATAATACACTCTCTTCCATCTACATCATTGGACATGGCAAGATTTCATTCTTTTAGATGGCTGAGTAATAATCCTTTATCCATTATATATATATACACATATACATGTATGTATATATACACGTATACATATACTTACACACACATTTTCTTTATCATTGCTCAGTTGATGGACATTTGGGCTCTTTCCATAATTTGGCTATTGTTGATAGTGCTATTAACATTGGGGTGCATGTGCCCCTTCAAATTAGTATTTTTGTATCCTTTGGATAAATAACTAGAAGTGTAATTGCTGGGTTATAGGGTAGCTCTATTTTTAACTTTTTGAGGACACTCCATACTGCTTTCCAGAGTGGCTGCACCAGTTTGCATTCCCACCAACAAGTTAAGAGGATTCCCCTTTCTCCACATCCTCGCCAACCTCTGTCATTTCCTGAGTTGTTAATTTCAGCCATTCTGACTGGTGTGAGGTGGTATCTCATTGAGGTTTTGATTTGTATTTCCCTGATGATGAGTGATATTGAGCATTTTTTTCATGTGCGGGACCTTCTTTCTTCATTGAATTCCACTGATACCTTGATATTGTAGCAAAAATCCACTTCTCTTATATATGTGGGTCTCTGCATTCTGTCTTATTAATCTCTATATATTACCAATATATAATCTAAGCATCATGATATGATTACCGTGCCATTAAGCAAATGATTTTCACAGTTGATTTATCAAAATTTATAGCTTTTGTTCTTTGAAAAACACAGAAGCTCATTTCTATGTAGTTCATTTGTTTTCTATTTCATTTCATTATTGCTCTCATTTTTTCCTTCTGCTTTCTATTCACTTTAGGTTTAGTTTGATCTTATTTTTCTATCTTAAGGAGGAAATTTTGAGCACTAAAACTAGATTTCTTTTTCTAATAAAAACATTTAAGGCTATAAATTTTCTGTTAGCACTGTTTTTAATTAGATATTTTGGTCTTTTATAGATGTTTTGTTGATGGATTTTAATTTAATTTTGTTGGATTCAGAAAGTATACTTCATAAGACTAGTCTTTTTAATCTTTTGAGTTTTTTTATTGTCCTTTAGTTGCTCAGATAACAATGAGTATATTGTAGTTGTTGGGTGTAGTGCTATATAAGTATCAGTTGGGTTAAGGAGGTGGTACTATTGTTCAGATCTTCTCTATGAGTGTTAATTTTTTTCCTTGTTAAATTGACATATGTCAGGTTCTCCACTGAAGATTCTGAATTTATCTCTTTCTACTTTTAATTCTGCCTGCTTTTGTTTGATAGTTTTAAAATTCTGTTATGAGGCATATATCCATTTGTAGTTGTTATAGTGTTTTCCTATACTAACCCTTTTATCATTATGATCTGTCCTTTTTTCCCTGAAGTCTGTTTTGAATAATATTAACCTATTCTAGCTTTCTTATTCTTACAAGTTACATAGTACATCTTTTTTTCTAGTTTTTCCATTCAGGTCTCTGTTCCTTATATTAAATTTGGGGTTCTTTTAGACAGCCTATATCTGGGTCTTTTTTTAAAATACATTCTGACTATGCCTTTTAATTGAATGGTTTAGTCTATTTTTACCTAATGTAATTTTTGATATGGTTGTATTTATCTCTGTCATTTTCCTTAGATTTGTTTTGATTATGACATAAATTTTTTTCTCTGTTTCTTTCTTTTTTTTTCCCTACCCATTCCCATACCTACCTTCCCTCTGGCAACTACTGGTTTATTCTCTTTATTTAAGAGTCTGTTTTTTGGTTTGTCTCTTTTTTCTTTGTTCATTTGTTTTGTTTCTTAAATTCTATATATGAATGAAGTCATATGATACTCGTCTTTCTCTGTCTTACTTATTTCACTTAACATTATACTCTCTAGGTCCATCCGTGTTATTGCAAATAGCAAGATTTTATTCCTTTTTATGGCTATGTAATATTCTCTTATATGTATGTGTACACACACACACACACACCACATCTTTATCCATTCATCTATTGATGAACACTTGGGTTGCTTCCCTATCTTGGCTATTGTAAATGCTGCAGTAAACATCGGGGTGTATCTGTCTTCTTGAGTTAGTTTCCTTACCTTCTTTCTTGTTACTCAAATAATTTTTAGTATTAAATTTAAATTTCTTTATTGTTTTGAAAAATATATTTCCTTGAATTATTTTTAGTTGTTACACTAGAGATTACATGTTTAACTTGTCCCATTTAAGCACATCTTTAACTTATTCTATTCTTCTTTAACTTATCATTCTACTTATTCCAAGCAATAGTATTTTTTATTTCATCTTTAATTTTGAATGATAGTTTTCCTCTGTATGCAGTTCTTGGCTGACAAGCTATTCTTTCATTTCAAATGTTGTTCCAGTGTCTTCTGGCTTTCATAGTTTCTGATGTAAAGTTAGCCATAACCTTATAGTCATTCTTTTATATAGTTTATTTTTGTTCTCTGGCATCTTTACTGTTTTCTTTTTATCTTTGGCTTTTAGCAGTTTTATTGTCATGCATGTGGGTGTGGTTTTCTTTGTTTATTTCACTTGTTCAGTGAGCTTTTTGCCCATGTAAATCAATGTTTTCGACCAAACTGGGGAACTTTGGGGCATTATTTTCCACTTACTAATATACTGGACCACCTGCTGTTGTCCCACAGATCTCTTGAGGTCCTGTTCGTTTTCCTTAATTTTTTTTCTCCTTGTATTCCATACTGGGTAATTTATATTCATGTATCGTTAAGTTCACTGATCTTTGTTTTGCTGTTTTCTCTCTTATTTTGATCCCATTTAATGATTTTTCATTTCATTATTTTACTTTCAGCTTTAGAATTTCATTTAAAAAAAATAGTTCCCATACCTCTACTGAGATTTCCTGTCTGTTCATTCATTGACAGTTTTTTTTTCTTCAATATTTGAACAATTTGTGATAGCTGTCAAGAAATCTCTGCCTGCTAAAATTAATATCTGGTTTACTCATAGTTTCTGTTCACTTTTTTCTTATATGGTCCACACTTGATTGTTTATTTGCACATCTAGTATTTTTTACTTAAAAATCGAACATTTTTAACCATTCTAGATTCAATTGTGTTCTTTTGGGGAGTATTGCTTTATTTCCTGTTGTTTTGTTTTTGTCCTTTTCTCATCTTAAACTGCAGACTTCCTTGCTCTACTTGTAGGCAGTATCTGATACCTCTTTATACTGTTTTGGTTTCTCTCTGCTGCTTTTTGAGACTGGTTCCTTGGAGTGGTCTGTTCTATTCCTATTTTTTTCCTTGGTTGCCAGCCAAGAATTTAGGTTCAGCTAGAGCTCACTCTGTCTGCTTTTCTTCTATAGATGATTCCCTAATTTTCAGCTGCTTTACCAATTTTACAATTTATACTTAGACACTTCAAGTCCATTTTACATCAATTGTCTGCCACCAGAGATAACAGTTAGTCTTAGTCGTAGTTAGTTCCATCTAATATAACAGAATTCCACCAACTAGATGGCTTAAAAAACATTTATTTCTCATAGTTCTAGAGGCTGGGAAATATGAGATCAAGGTGCCAGCATGGTAGGTGTGTAGGGAGGGCCTTTTTCCTGGTTTGCACATGGCCTCCTTCCTGTATCCTCACATGGTGAAAAGAGGGAGGGCTCTGCTCTCTAAGGGCACTAATCGAATCATGGGGAATCTACCCTCATGACCTCATCTGAACCTATTACCTCTCCCAGAGTTCCCCACCTCCAAATGCAGTCACACTGGGTTTAGGGTTTGAACATATGAATTTTGGGGAGCACAGACATTCAGTGCATAGCACACATGTTTGGGGGATGCACTCAGTTTCAAAAAGCATCAAGTGTATACATTTTTCTCTGATCTCTGCCTACTTTTTGGCTGAATTCTCTGAGAATTTCCCTTAAGTATGTATAGTTTAATTGTCGGCTAGGGACTTCACTTTTGGGTCATATTCTTTCTGTGATTCTCTCACTGCTAGCATATTTCTCCCTTTAAATTTCCTGTGCTCTTTTAGTCCCAAATTCTGATCCTAGCACCATGAGCTGACAAAGTGGTGGTTTTCTGCCATCGTGTTTCTGCAGCCATAGATATGATGGTTAGGGAGTGCCCTCACAGCAGATAGCCGCAAAATGGCAATTCTTTTCATTTCTAAGTGAAATTTGGGGATTAAACTATTCTTGGTGGCTTTTTGGATTTTGTCCAGTGTTTTTAAATAGATTCTTTACTATGTTATTCAGTTTTTATAATTTTTATATGTTGGAATTTTTGTTCCATCATTCATTCCTTCACTATTATTAGAAGTACTCTTAACTTTAGTCTTAAAATTGCATTAACACAAAACCTTTAAAATAAAGATACTGTGACTTGAGAGTTTTTATACTAAAAATTTAATTTGTGTGTCTATTGCTAATAGTTTAAAAATGCATGAAATTCTTGAAGGAACATTTATTAATCACATTAGATTTTCTCTTTTATTTTAAAAAATTGAAAATATAGCCTCAGAGGCATTTATCTTTCATTCAAAATAATGAATTGACGCCTTTAGAAATGATGGGATCAAAATTTTGGCTGAGGATCATTTTACTTCTCCATCCCTAAGAGACTTTTATTTGATAAATGTTTCAGTAGTTTTTATGCATATATTTCTGTACTGATGTCAGTGTACATAAATTTGGAAGGGTTATAGTAAAAGTTTTGCTATCTGGGATATTAGAGAATTTTTCTGATTAGGACTTTTTGATTGCAGAGATTTTATTCTTTTAAAGTAGAAATTTTTGTTTAATAATTTTCCTGAAAGTAAAAGTAATATGTTCATTATAAAATAATTTGAGAATTAAATAGAACAGAGCAAAAAATAGAAGGTAATAAAAGTTGCCCATAACCTCACCTCTCACAATAAACTTATTTATGTTTTAGTAACATCATACTCTTTTTGTCAACGTTTATGTTTTTACAAAATTGAGTTCTTACTGTATATACTGTTGACATATTCTTTTAAAGATGTTGTGATCATTTTCCTAAACATTATTTTTAGTCACCGTAGAACATTTTATTCCCTTATAAGAATATACTCTATTTTCTCTTTACCTAGTTCTCAATGTTTAGTCTTTAACATATGCTGTCCTTAGCTCAGACTTAACCAGGATTCCATTATGTAATTAACGTCATAGTATAAAACTTTGTTCAAAATTATTTTATGTTTCTGTTTACTTACTTTAGATTCTAGAAGTAGATTGTTTGGACTAAGAGTATATGTTTAACTACATCCTATAAAGGGTTTGGTTATTTATACATCAATAGCTCTGTATGAGACTGTTCATTTACCCACAACCACCTACAAAGAAGGTATAATCTTAAAGATTTTTAATACCACTGGGCCCAAAAAAGAAAAAGATATTTTATTAGGCTGATATGTATATCTTAGATATTATTATTAGGGTTGAACATCTTTTTATAGTCATTCATCACTTATATTTTCTTGATGAATTGCCAATTAGTTTCCATTGTTTATTCTGTTTGTGTTGTTTGCTTTTTTAAATATTACTTTGATTTTTAGGAGCTCTTTATGAATTATGGATATTAATTTCAGATGTTTTAGGTATGTTTAAAATATTCAAATATATTATCAAATGATACTTAGAAAATTATTTCATTATTTTACCTTACTGTAGTTGTGATAAACTAATACAATTAATATTAGCTTATGGTGTGTGATAAACAAGAATCATCTTGAATCAAGTTTTATCATATTCTTAAATTTTGAGGCATTTAAAATATCTCATTTTTAATGCTTATTAGATTTCTCTACCATTTTTCTTTTTCATTTGATAATGAAATTTATTTTTCCCGACTACCATGCTTTCTAATATTTTTAGTAAAGAATTTCTTTTCTTTTCTTTTCTTTTTTTTTTTTTTACTTATTTTTAAGGAATTATCTCCATAAAATACCTTGTTTATTTCTTTGGATACTTTGAAGATTTCAAAACAAGAATAACAATAAAGTAAGAACACATTTGTTGAGTTTTAATGTAATTTATGAAGAACTTTTAACTGAAGAAAATAAAAGGGAATTATTTTGGAATGTAAATTCATTGCTACATATTCAGAAATTCAGAGAGAGATTTTTGCCAACATAAAAAATTGGCTATATTATATGGTAATAGTAATTTGAATAGTTTATTACATTTTCATTTACTTGAGATAATAAAGTTTACATTTGTTAGAAACACATTTTCTGCAATAGATGTTTATATATTTAAAGATTGTAGAGGGCCTGGCTATCTTATTTCAAAAGCAAAGTTTCTCTTTGCAAATAGGTATTCTTATAATTTAAAAATTGTATTTGTGGGTACCTGGGTGGCTCAGTTGGTTAAGCGACTGCCTTTGGCTGGGGTCACGATCCTGGAGTCCCGGGATCGAGTCCCACATTGGGCTCCCTGCTCAGCGGGGTGTCTGCTTCTCCCTCTGACCCTCTTCCCTCTCGTGCTCTCTATCTCTCATTCTCTCTTTCTCTCAAATAAATAAATAAAATCTTAAAAAAAATTAAAAAAATAAATAAAATAATTGTATTTGTGCAAACCAGAATTTTATTGTCAGGTGTCAGTGTTAGTAAGAGGTCACTGCATATGTAATTCCGGACACCAGGTTGCTTGTTGGAAGTGGTGTGACTCTCCATAAAGCTTTTGTGCTATCCTTGTGCTGTTCCTCAAACACTCCTCATCACTGTTCCTGTGGTTGATGTATAGGAGATGCCTCATACTCCCTGCTGTCTTTGCTGGTGTGTTTGTTTATAGCTAACCCCAGGGATCCTAATGAGGGAAAGAGCTGTAGCAGGGCAGCTTGAAGCTGAAAAATCAAACATTTCTACCTCCTGAGTTAACTGTGATCCTGGAACCCAATAAAAGGTTAGGGTACCCCAGTGATAGGGTGACCCTAGTATCCTCACTCTGTGTAAGGACTGACTCACAATGGTAGGCTCTAAGAAGAATTGTGTTCTGCAGATAGCGTTGTGTTTGCAGAGTTCTTTAGGAATTTCTAGTGTTGTTGCCAGTTGGTTTTGAATTACACCTGGTAATCATGCATTTCAGTCATAATTTATTGATCATACCAAAATACTCACTGTTGACTTGGTGTATTAACACATCTGTTGTCAAGGTTTTAAAATTTGGAATAATAAAATTTGCTCATTTTGTCCTTTTATAATACCATGTAAACTTTTGTTGTAAATTGGACTTAACATAAGCCATTTATGGTTTAAATTTCCAAGTTTTCTGATATAGCTCAAATTTTATTAAGGACTTTTAAAAATAAAGATTCATTATAATTTTCATAATGACAAATTTGAGTTTAGATTCTGTTTTAAAATTTAAATATTCATGACCAAGTCTATTGGATAATATAAAACTTTTCTGAATTACTTTCCCATGTATTATTTTACTTTACTTTTCATTTAAAGGATAAGGATAATTTTCTCTTTGAGGCTAAATGACTAGTCAGACCAGAGCTTGGAAAAATTGGATGAACTTGTGCAGCTGCAGGAAAGGTACCTAGTTAGAAGACTTCTTTCTCTCTTGGTATAAAAGGATTATCCTCATGTGTTGTATGAATTCATGAAGTCTTCTGAGTTTAAAAATTCAAGTGTGTAGTCTTTGCAGTCACAAACATGAATATTCTAACTTCTTAAGGCCTTTGGATACAATATAAATATTTTTTAAGTAATGATTTTAGAAGGACTTTAAACATTTGTAAAGATATGAGTTTTAAAAATCCAAGTTTACCCTCCATAATTAGGGATTATAAAAGGATTAAAAGTCTTGGCTGGAGATTGTGATTTACATAGAAATATATAGCAATACTATTTTCTGAATTGAGGGTGTAGGTAAGGAAAGATTAATTGTTGCTATTGCTATATAGACCTGAATAATAGGTTGTAATTCATACACAGATGGTTCTTGTAAATTTACACTTTGACATTGGGTGAATTTGATGGATATAGGGGAGCCTTAGGAGTCAGGGAAGAGGTTTTAATGTTCTTTTACTCTCAAACTACAGCCTGAAGATGACCTAATTGTCTGTTAGTAGTAGATACATTTAAACCCTTGTACTTTGTGTTTTTCTTAGATTGAAAGCAAAAAATATATATGTATATATATATTTTAATACAGTTTCATATTTTTATAAAAACAACAGATACCTTTGCTACATTTGTTTATAAAATTAAGTTAAACTGTGAAATAGTAAAACTTTTATAATTTTTTCGTTAATACATTGTAAGAATACACTTAGGTAAAACTCATTTTTATGCATTTGGAAATGATCTGGAAAGGGTTTTTAAAAATTATCCTTTATAGGCATGCATGTCACTATAAGTACAACAGGAGGAAAATATGAAATTTTAAACACCTGCATTTCATCTAAAATATAGGTGAGTAATCTAAGAAGGTCACATGAGTTATCATGAGATAAGGAGAAGTTTGGTTAATATTAGTCTTCTGTGTGCAATAGCATTATATTTGCATAGAATAATTTTAAGAGAATTTTTGTTTAGTGTGCATTGATAATTTAAAAAATGAAACTGGTTTTGCACTTTTCTCATATGCCAATTTTTTTTTTTAACGGATTAAGGGCCTAAAGGAATAGAGGAAGTGAATGGACACTGATGTTTCAAAATATCTCATTTTGCCTAAAAGCAAGTACCGGCAGATAAATGCCCATAAAGGGATTTCTTTCTTAAGCCCCGTGGATTTTTCCCCGCACAACTTTTTGTGTGAGTTAGAAATGAAAACCATTCATCTAGTGCCCCAAAGAACGGCCTTATTGAATGGAATAACAGTGTAATGTACCATTGAAGGCAGGATTGAAAGTGATTATCTTGTTAACTCTTGACAGTTACCGCCAGCTTGAAATGGAACCGGCAGGCTTGATTTGCAAATGAATTAGAGCTTTTTCATTTTGTGCCAGGATCATCTTTTTATATTCTGATATGACAGATGCTATGTTTCAGGCTTTTGTTTTTCTTCAGTTTTATACTTGCAAATAAAAAACAAAAGATTATGATAGTCATTTTATTTGCATCTTTTCTCTTGGAGTTTATTCTTTGTGTAGAAGTTTTTAATCTTATATTTTTCAAAAATTTAAGACTACTATTGTTTTTGTTAGAATTAAATTTGATTAATGTAAGTATAGTAGTAATTGGGTAAAAGAAGAATTTATTGGCTTTCAAAAAAGTAGAAAGTTATTTCCAAAATATTATAGTTAGTAAAAACAGAAACTTGGCAAAATTTAATAGAATTAGCTGCTTTTCTTTGTTAACTATTTTGATAAAACTTCCAACTTGGAGACAAGTTTTAAGAATAGTACAGGAAACTCCCATGTACCCTCTATCCAAATTCACCAGTTGTTTACAATTTGCCAACATTTGTTTTATCAGCTCTCCCCCTACCTCTCTGTCCACACATATATTTATAAATATATTTTTCTTTTGAACCAAAGGAGAGTATATTGGAAACATTGTTCCCCATAAATACTTTAGTGCACATATTCTAAGAACAAAGACATTCTCTTACATAACCATGAGTACTAGCTTTTAAGAACTCATAGTTAAAAAAGAAAAGAACATAATCTTGTGTTTTTTAATCTTCTTATATTAGTAAGAAATCAGTGTCCAGGGTTTTTTATCCATAATGTCATAGTGCTTCTGTTTATATTCTCTAATCGTCTAAATTAATGTCAATTTTAGTTCATTGTTTATATATAATTTATTGACTTAGAACCGTATTTTACTTACCCAGAGATAGTTTTTATTAATGGAAGAGTTAATATAGTTAAAACTTGTATGCTCCATTTTATCTAAATATTTAAAGTAGTACTTAATGTATCTCCCCAGTCTAAGTAATATACATTTTGTATCCCAAAAAAGGTCTTTATTTACACACACACACACATTTTCGTATTCTTGTAGAGTTTTAAGTATCTTTTAATTACTGCTTGAGGATTCAAAACTTAAGGTTCTGTAAGTCCACTGTTATATTTTGTTCTGCTATATAAATCTTAATAAAATATGGAATTTAAGAATAAATTATTTTCCATTTTATCACTATGGCTTTTCAGCATGAACATTGGCGCTAAGGCCTATTTTATATAATGGGAGCTCCAGGCATTCATAACATGTTTTATGTTTATGTGATTTGTTGAGAACGTCTATAAAAATGCCAGTCTTTTAAAGATATGATTGTGTTAGCAAGTATCACCAAATTAAACAAGTGTTACCCAAAGTCTACTGTCTCTGAGTTAAGCAGTGATAATGTACGTCTTGGAGGCAAACTGGAATCAGTTGAGAAGAAAGTGGGCCATTTCTTCATATTCCATCTTTCACTCTATCTTATCCCAGTTTCCCCCCACCAATCTCTCAATCTCTCTCTTTTACATGGTAGTTAGATTGACCATGTTTGCTTGGTGTATTATGCTTTTATGATATGTTTAAGCTTGGCATTCCTTTATATAAAGGGTGATATAAAGGGTGACCATTTAATATATTGTCCTGACTTCGACACTTTGAAAGTGAAAGGAGATGCTGTTAGTAATTCTGCCAGGATGTCAGAAATAAGCCCAGAACTATCTTAGGCAGAAAAGAGCATATGGTTGGTTACTTTATTTTCATATCACTTTGCGAAAAGTTAGTGTTGCTGTTTTTACAGTGATAACACCATACAGATTTATTTTTTTTTAAAGATTTTATTTATTTATTTGGGAGAGAGAGTGAGAGAGAGAGAGTGAGAGAGAGCATGAGAGGGGAGAGGGTCAGAGGGAGAAGCCCGCCGAGCAGGGAGCCCGACATGGGACTCGATCCCGAGATTCCTGAGCAGAAGGCAGTCGCTTAACCACTGAGCCACACAAGCGCCCACCATACAGATTTAAATGTTAAAAGTCTTTTTTTTTTTTTTAAAGATTTTATTTATTTATTCATGAGAGACAGAGAGAGAGAGAGAGAGAGGCAGAGGGAGAAGCAGGCTCCCAAGGAACAGGGAGCTTGATGCGGGACTCAATCCCAGGACCCTGGGATCATGACCTGAGCCGAAGGCAGACGCTTAACCATCTGAGCCACCCAGGCACCCTAAATGTTAAAAGTCTTAAATAGTTGTGACCCTATAAAACAATTTGAAACATTCAGAATGCTTCTTCACTGTTGCCCTGTTTGAAACCTGAAACAATATATTGTCTTTTAATAATTCTACTACTTGCTCTATAATAAATAAATCCCTATAACGCATGAGCTTTAAACATTCTTTTTTTAATGTTTAGTGTTATGAATTTGGAGGATATTCTGAAGTACTGAGAATGTGTTTATGATTTCATGTAGTCCTGTTTTATAAAAATTCAGTGCCTGTAAAACTGATTATTCAATGTTATGCTAAATTATCTTTAATTAATGAAGAAAAAGCCATTTTTCTCCAGTGTACTTGAATGTTTCTGATTATGCCAAGGTTAGTCTTTAGATGGAGTAATTAACATATATCTTTTTCATGTTACTCCTTCTTTGTCAAACTCTCATTTTAGAAAGAGATGAATTGATGTCATGGAAAACAACAGTTTCTGTCTTTTAGTATTGTTCTGATAGTTATTTCTTTTGTTTTTTATTTTATTATTTTTGGTAGCCATTTTCTTTATTTTTTCAGCCAATATGTTATTATATATAATTAAGAAAATACTTATCTTTTTTGATATGTAAAGTAGAATAAAAGCAGATGGGAGAGTTGACTACGTTCTCAGGTTTCTAATTTAGCTCTTCTTTGTATTTTGTTGCATCTTCCTTTTCTTAATTTGTCTGTCATTTGCAATTCAGGTTCTGAGATACTGTCAGTATTATCAATGATTCTGTCAATGATTGTCATGAAATTATCAAAATAATAAGAAAACGAGAAATCTCCATTTACCTCTGTCTACCTATCCCTAAATTTCCCAAAGTGAAAAAACTTCATATGTATTGTCAGCTTGAGTACAAGTGGAATTTAAATGATTTAGCTGAGGGGTTAGCACATTTTTTCTGTGAAGGCCTAGATAGTAAAATTTTAGGCTTTGTGGGCTAAGAGGCAAAATTGAGGGTATTATGTAAATATTTATATAATGAGAGAAAATTAATGTCTACAGTTTTTATTGACAAAATTCAAAGGTCATTATTTAATAGTTTTTTGTTATATAAATGTATAAATGAGAAAAATGGAATTCTTTTGGGGAGATAGCATTTCACTTAATTGGGGTTCAGAGTTAGTGATCTCCGTCATCAAAATTGATTACAAAGGTTCATCTGTTAATGCTAATTTGTAATGAGATTTTAAATAGTTCATCTTTGAGATGTTTCTCATGCCAATAGGTACTGCTAAATACCGATCACAATCCATGAGCGTATGATTTTAATTGAACACAGTATTGCTTGGAAGGCACTTATAAAATTGTTGGATTCTTTTCTTGATACTTGCTTTTTAGTTTATTATATTACAGTTTAATCACTTCCATTTGAAGTGGAAGCTCCTCAATTGCATAGTTAAATGGGTTTGGAAGTATAGAAATTTTCTTTGCACTTGCATCAAGATTAGAAAATGCTACTGGAATTGTAGTTTGAGCTCGGAAAATATACTCCTTGAAAGGTGTATGGGAATGTAGATCTCCTTGTTTTTAACTTTTGACAAAATGGGAAGTGTATAAAGCAGGTTGACATTATTTTGTGACCCAGACAACATCAGTTGTGACCATAATGAGTTTATTGCAATGTAAGTTTTGCATGTAAACACTGTTTACCCTTGTAACTTTTGGCTGAATTAAGAAACATTACCAAGTCTACATCAAAATCCAGTTTCCAAAGCTGTCCAGTGTTACTAAAAATGGTTCAGGGCAGTTCTTTTCTTTTAGAAAAGTTTCAATCTTGGCCCTTTTTGCAAAGACTCACAATAAAACTTTACCACTGTTCAGATATCAAAGTGCTTGTATTAGAGCAATCTGGATATTCAGCTTTTGTTTTTGTCATAAATTTACAAAATGGATGATGGACAAATCCACAAGAATAAATGAAGTTCACTGTTGACAGGACTCCTTCAGTAACACATTGACACATTCAAATATTTTCACAAAATATTTGCTGATGAATAATACAGTGAATAACCATAGGCTTTGAATTTTCACATATGCGTAGGAAGGGAAAAATGAAGGGGGGGAATTGGAGGGGGAGACGAACCATGAGAGACAATGGACTCTGAGAAACAAACTGAGGGTTCTAGAGGGGAGAGGGGTGGGGGAATGGGTTAGCCTGGTGATGGGTATTAAAGAGAGCATGTACTGAATGGAGCACTGGGTGTTCTACACAAACAATCATGGAACTACATCAAAAACTAATGATGCAATGTATGATGATTAACATAACATAACAAAAAAAAGTTTTCACATATGCTTATATTTTCACAATCTTTATAAATTTGTCCAACTAAGCCTCTCTGTCCTATACATATTTTTAACCACCATGATATGTAACCTACTTTAGCATATTTCACATCAGGTTGTAGTGAGTTAGTGTTTTCTCAGTTTTCTTGAAATGATTTTCACATTCTATATAGACTATTAACAAAGACTAATTCTTCAGTCACTTCAAATAAGAGAAGCACTGACTCAAACAACTAAGCAGTATCACTAATATCTGTGGATTTATCAAGAGCTGAGGAGAACCACCCCAAATTATTTGACATGTCTTTGATTATTGATAATACTACATATGTCCTCAATTTTTTGAGTTACTGTTCATGCTGAAAGGCTAATCACGTTAAACAAGTTTGTTTTCTCTGGACATATTCCTTTGGTTGCTGCTGTCAAACATGACTTAATTAACTCATCATTGTTGAATGGCTTTCATTGATTGGCTGACAATATACCACTCAAACTCATTTTATATTTTTGTGAAGAAATTCTGCTGTGATGAGATATTACATTTTAAATTTTCTAAGTTTTCTGATGCCTTCCTGTGAGTTGGAAATGTTGTGAAGACTTCTTAGTTTGGGAATGTCAACATGTATTCTTTAAGCACGGCTATAGTGTCATTGTATATTAAGTACAATGCATTGCTATTTAATTTGATAAAATAATCTACACTCCCCAGTGCCTTAAAAGTATGTCATTTGAAGTCCCCTTTTCTCTTCTTGTTTTGACATGATTGGAATATAGTATTAAAATAAAAATTAAATGTTACCTTACAACAATTCATGAAGCCCTTGAAATTCTGTTGAGTTATATACTGCATCACTGTGGTTTTTGTGCTCTGAGCAGCAGTGCAAATCAGTGAGAGTACTACATAAGATCTCTGTTGTAACCATTCAACTGACCTTTGTAACACTACAGCAGCACTAAAACTATAAAAAACTATAGAGAAATGAGTGTGGCTGTGTTCCAACAAAACTTTATATATTGACAAAAAAATTTGGACTTAAGTAATTCCCACATATCACAAAATATTATTTTAATTTATTCTAGCCCTTGAAGAATGCAAAAACTAGTCTATCTCATGCGCTGTACAAAAATAGGTGGCCGGCTGGATTTGGCCCATGGGCCATAGTTTGCTGACCTCTGATTTGGACTCTGAACTCAAGAGAATTGTTGGCAACCCCTACTGGCCTTCAAATACTGCTAATACATATTTGCTGGAAAGTGCCCATGAATTGAATATGTTATTTTTTATTTTATATGATCAAATATAAAACCATTTTTGATAAAGTAACTCTTAGAAGAATCTTCATTTGTACTTTCACTTTATATGAATGAGAAAAAAACAGAAATCTTTCTTACATGCAGGGCTATTTCAAGCCTGCAGGACTTACACATGCCATTCCTTCTTGTCCACATGTAAACTATCCTCACTGAGCTTAGATTCTATTAGGAAAGACCGAGAGTAAACAAATATATATTATGCAAGACTATTGGGTAGCTTATGTAATAAGTGGAACTCTGAAAAACCAGGTTATGAAAATGAACAGGAGTTAAGATGACTGTATCATGGGGTCAGTATAATTAATATATGGGCACTGGCAACACCAGCATTGCTGCCCTTGGAATTGCAGTTCATCATTGCTGCTATCACCTAGAATAATCTTTGTATTCTTGTCCTTAATTTATTCTTGATTCGAAGTTGCTACTATAATCCTTGTCTTCCTATGTTTGGATTACTTTGTGGAATCAAAGCTCACCTAATTTGGAGGGGTATTCGGATTCCAGGTAGCTTAAAAAAGCATGAGATCTACTAAAGAAGAAGTGTGTAGTGAGTGAGCATAGCAGTGAAATAAGATGAAGGAAGAATTCCTTGATCTTCTAAACTAGATCTTGTATTCCTTTTATTGTAATCATGGGTCCCTGTATTATTCCTTCACAGTACTTTTGAAATGTTATTCATGTAACAGTTACTAACTTAACTATTTGTGTGTTAGTTGTGTGTGATTTGTGCCTGCCTATAAACTCCTTGCAGTCCAGTCTGTTCATAATCCCTGACACTCAGCACGGAATCTGACCCAAAGATTATGCTCAGTAGTATTTGAATGAATAAATGATGGAGGCTGGGGGACCAAATCATGATGGTTTCAGTGGAAGGGCATTAAAGAGTTTCAGGCAGGGAAATGATGTGATCTATTCTCATACGATTAGACTGTTTTGTACTATGTGCATAGCAGGGAAACAATAGTGGACGTGGAGGGGCGCCTGGGTGGCTCAGTTGTTAAGCGTCTGCCTTCGGCTCAGGTCATGATCCCAGGGTCCTGGGGTAGAGCCCACATTGGGCTCCCTGCTCAGCGGGAAGCCTGTTTCTCTCTCTCCCACTCCGCCTGCTTGTGTTCCCTCTCTCGCTTTGTCTCTGTCAAATAAATAAATAAAATCTTAAAAAAAAAATAGTGGACGTGGGGAAAATAATTACAAGGGCATGAGGACGAGACTAGGCCAAAGGTAATGGTAGTTGGACTAGGATGGCAGCAGTTTATATAAGTAGAGACAGATAGTGTCTAGGGTTACTTAAGAGGTAGAATCAGTAGGACTTAGTGACAGATTATACAGGTAGGAACAGAGAGAAGAAAGGAAGGAGCTGGACTCCCAGGTTTTTGGCTTGAGCGACAGGATGAATGATGGGACTCCTTTCTGAAACAGGAAATACTGAAAAGCATCATCTTTGAAGGAGGAATTTAAGAGTTCAGTTTTTGACCCATTGAGTATAAATTTTTGTTTTTTGTTTTGGATTTTTGAGACAGCCAAATAGAGATAGCAGATAGACAACTGGATAAATGGATCTGGAGCCTCTGAAGACTATACTTTTTTTTTTTTAATCATTTACCTATAGATTGATATTACACTATGCATAAGGACATGGTAGATTAGGAAGAAAGTATCACACAAAATGAGGGCCTGGGAATGAGCCTTGAGAAGCTCTAATCTTTGATTCTGAAGAGAGGAGCATGAACCCACAAAGGAGACTCGAGTCATTTTTTGAGAAAATGGAAAGCCTGAATAATGTAATGTCATAGAAGACAGGTGAGGAGAGGGTATGCAAGAGAGAGTCAACAATAACAAATGCTTCTGAGAAGTGTATAAAGAGAAGGATAATATAAAATTGATTGGGTAACACGGAAAATGCTAATGATTTAAGAAGAGTAATTTGGGGATGTGATGGGAGGTAGGAATGTGGAGACATAGTGTGTATAAAGTTTTTCCAACACGTTGACTTAGGGAAGCAGAGAAATTAGTAGGATGGTGTCTGAGGAAGCCGACTCCAGGGCAAAGCCCTCTGTGTGATCTTTCAGACCCAGCCATAGGCATTTCTATTTCTAGGCCAGGTGCTTCCGTCCAGAGTCTTCCTTAATTAGGATTTGTGGCAGTTTTCTCCACTGCGATTCAGTACTTTTCCATTCCTAGTCCTTCCCTCTTTCCCTCCCCATGGTCCACTGGTCCATAAAGAGGCAGGAGTTGGGGCTCCTCAGCAGTGAGGTGAGTCCCCCTCCCCTCCATTTCAGCCCCCTATTCCCACTTGCCTGTACTGCATCTACCTGATCCTTGCCAGTGCTGTTCTTCAAGGGATAAGTGGACCATTAGGAAGCAAATGCTCCTTCTTGCTTGGCACTGTTACAAGCGTAAGCGAATACAAGTTTGATTGTTACTTTCGGTTTGACTTGTTGGTCTTAATTAACCATCTCAAGCTCTGATTGTTCCATAGTAGCAGTCCAGGGCAGGGGAAAAAGAACAGATAATTGAAGGTCCCTGAAGAAGCCAGAGGAGCTGATTCCAGAGCCCACGTGGTGGGGTGGCCTTGTTAGAAGGAACCTCCAGTACCACCTCCCTGAAGTATTTCCGGGACTCTCCTACCCACAGCTTCCATCCCTCTTGTCCCTCCAAGTCCTTCACCCCATAGCCTCATAAATTTAGAAGGCTAACATAGCATTTGTAATCTTTTGTTGTGTTATTTACTTTTTCTTCTTTTCCTGAGACTTTCCAATTCTAATTTTATGAACATTAGCTAATATTAGTGATATGTAAACAAAATTGTTTTATCATATTCCAAGACCAAAAGACTTTTATCTTTTGGGAAAGTTAAGGTTTGATTGCCATTCTACAACAAGAATCCATGCGTATCAGAAAGGTTATCAAAAGCTTCATGTGGTAACAAAAAGTTTACTTAAACAATTAGCCTGGGCAATGGATACATACATAGAAGCCACATCAGATGATTACTGAGTATTAAGTACTGGCTTATGGAGAATTTTCTATAAGGGCGGTGCAGTTGGTAACCACAGATTTGATATCCTTTCTATTCAAACAGGGCTTATATGGCCCATTGCATGTGAGTTTTGTAATTTTCTTCTGGCATAATGTTAAAGCATAGGCTCTGTGAGGATGTTGTGCAGGAGTCCTTTCACTTAGCTCGTAAATGAGGCCAGCTGACTTCTCAGCATTGTATCTCAAGAGTGGCTTTGTTTCCTTCTGGTTATAATGTATTGAGCAGTGCTCATGGAGTGTCTGCATAGTAATAATGATATTGACAATAATTAGTAGTATATGCTAAGTATAATCTGCTAAGCACTTTACATACATCATCGCTTTCATAACTAAGGCTATTTCAGAGTTCCTAAAACTTATCCACTGAATGTCAAGGAATGACTATAAGTTTAGAGATGTATGAAATTATTATGAACATAGCAGAAATGGGAGTTGGTTCTTGCACAATAAATATTTAGAATTTAAAGGCGTAGTGAGGAAGAGATGACCATTTTAGGTAGGTAAATGCATGAACAAAATCATGGAGGTAATAATGAACTGGTCTGAGAAGAGGTACATTTTGGATAGTAGTGGAAAACTATTAGGCAGATATTGTATGTTATAAACAGAAACATCAACTTGGGATATGAAGACATTGTTAGGGAGAAGAGTATTGGAAGAGTTTTGGTGTAAAGTGATGGGAACCAAAACTAATACAAAGTGGGAAGGAAGGGAATATGGCAGAGCTTGGACCAATTTGGATCAATTATTGAAAGGTTCACCATTTTCATTTGTCTCATGCATTGTGGGCATAATATGTTTATTATCTCTGTTCCAGTTTCACATTCTCTGACTTTAAATTGAATTCGTCTGTATCTTATATAATCATGTACTGAATTTAGGAAGATTCTATTATTATTAAACACTGTAGTTGGTATAAAAATTAACAAAATCGTAGACTTGAATCTTTAAAGAGAACACTGAAGGTTAACAGGCGTGTACAAAGATAATTTATGAGAAAGTTTTACAAGCGTGTATAGAACAGGAAAAGTGTGGGCCAAATATAGATCTAGCCTTATTTTATCTAAAACAGCAGGTAGTGGTTCCATTGTTAAAAAAAAAAAAAAAGTGTGAGCTTTGGATTCAGATAGAGCAGTTTTGGCCATTTTAGCAAGTTACTTTCTTGCCCTAAGCTGCAGAGCCCTTATTTACAAAATGAGGATAATACACCTCAGAGTAGCTGTAGGGATTTTTTTTAAATACTTATTTTTTTAATTGGACTGACAGTAATGTGTTTTCATGGAGGAAAGTTTAGAAGACATGTAAGAGAATTAGAATGAACATAAACATCACTCAGAATCCCACTGTTGACTACTGTTGACATTTTGGCTTATAACTTTCCAGTTATACACAGATATATACACAAATGTACTGACACTGTACAAATGTATGTATATAACTTTTTTTTAGCAACTCTGACATATAATTCTGTAATATGTTCTTTTTTAAAATTTAATATGCCATAAGAACATTTTCATGGACGTATACAACTACATCATAATTTTAATTGCTATATGTTTTTCTGTTCTGTGGATATTATCATATTTTATTTCATAGTTTGCCATTATTGCGCATTGAGTTTTCCCGTTTTTTTGTTTTGTATTAAATACAACAGACTGATTAATATCTTTTGAATGTATCGCTGAGATAAACCCAGAGAAGTAGAACCATTAGACCAAAGACTTTATGTGTATTATTAAGAATTTGAACATTCTCCCATTGCCCTTTGGAAAACTTGTATTATTTTCTGCTCTCATCAGTAGGATATAAGGGTACCTGATTCCACACACCATTGCCAACACTGGAAACATTATCATTCATTTTAATCTGTGTTTGCTAGGTGAAAAATGGCATTTAGTTTTATCTTGCTGATCTGTGCGCTCTAATATTTTTCTTTTTGTGAATATCATGAGAATTTAATGTGATTATAAATAGATGAAAAGGCTCGGCACCTGGCAAATACTAGCCAATCATTAAGGGTCAGTGTTCATTTTACTTAAGTCCTCACCCCTTTGCAGCCTCCTTTCCAATCATGGTGCCAATTAAGGAGTAGGAGAATATTGTAGAATCTTGTTTCATTGTTTAGAGATTGACAGTAATAAATTCTCTCTTGATTAAAACTTGGGCAATGAACTCTGGCTGCTTGGTTTCAGATCTACCTTTTAGGGGCGCCTGGGTGGCTCAGTCCTTAAGCATCTGCCTTAGGCTCAGGTCATGATGCCAGGGTCCTGGGATCAAGCCAAGCATCAGGCTCCCCGCTCCGCGGAAAGCCTGCTTCTCCCTCTCCCACTCCCCCTGCTTATGTTCCTGCTCTTGCTGTCTCTCTCTCTCTGTCAAATAAATAAATAAAATATATATTTTTTTAAATATCTACCTTTTACTAGCAGGGAGGGTGTACTGTGTGATCTGCCTAAATTCTCTCAGCCTCAGTGATCTCATTTAAGTTTTGTAGTTAAGTTATAAGGATTACATGAGCTAATTCATGTAAAGCACTTTCTACAGTGCTTGGCATATACTGTTTCATTTCCTCAGAGGTAGAATTTATGAGGAGGTCAGTTTACGTAGGCAAATAATGTGATCAAAGATTTAAGTGCTGGGAAGGGCAAAGAGGTCTTTAGGAATTGCCAAATCGTTTGATTTGAGCAAGAATCTTGAATTCTAGACTGAGTTGTTTATTTTTATTCATTAAACAAAGAAAGGATTTTAGGAGTTTTATTTCCTAGCACTATTAGGTATTTACCTGCTTAGAGTCACACTTTAGTTTTTTGTTTCCTGCTAGAGTATCAGTGTAGTTACATAGGAGACCATCACAAGGAAGACAAAAAGCATCAAAAGATGTTAATACTTGAAGAATTGAATAATCAGTTTCTAATTATTGAAAATTTGCTTTTCTCAGGAAAAATATACTCATGTTGCATTTTCTCTCAGCTGAAGACATTCATAGAAATTTATATGTATTTGTTGCTTTTTATTTGGGATTATAGATACTGCTTTTATGAAGTTGTTGGGATACAATGTTATAATAATGGACTTTCTTGAAAGCAGAAGTTTATTTTTAATTGTATTTAAATTTAAAATATTATAATGATAATGAAACTTTAAACTTTAAATTGTTTAAATACAATTTATATTTATATAATATATTATATAAATATTTATATATAAATATATGTAAATACAACTTATGTTTATATAAATATAATAAATATATAAGTTTAAATTATTTAAGTACTAGAGGTGAAATGCACTGATTTATTTCCCCTTTTAAAAATTATTTAACCCCATTCCTCCAAGTGAAATTAACATTACATAAAATTCATAAGTGATTTTTAAATCTAATTATGTTATTGTATTTTTACACCCCAGTTTTATTTAGAGTTAGAAATCTGAAACATACCAAATGTCCAACAATAATGGAGAAGTTAACTTATACATCTATGAGCAGAATAGTAGGTAAACAGTAAAAATATTATATATAAATTTATTAGCACCTGAGAAGCTGTTTATAATACATAATTAAGTAGTGAAATAATTGAAGCTACATAGCAGAAGTCAACGATCATCCCATTTTTGTAAGAAAAAAGTAAGTGTATTTGTGTATATTCATAAGAATGAAGAAAAAAATAAAACATGTTGAGATATTATGTTGGCTGATGGAATTTTGGGTGACCTTTATTTTCTTCTTTATTAGAACCAGATGTGATTTTGAATTTTTCTACAGTAAGCATTTATTTTTTTGCAGGGCTACTGCTAGCCCATATGATACGTTTGTGCATATTAGGAAAAGATGTCCCTTCTTCCTGTGGATGCAGTACCACACTAGGATTCACTGCTTGGATGCATAGAGCTTTTAGCTGCCACTGCCCATTAGGGTTTTTTTTCCTTTTTTTCCCCATAATGAACAACATGCACAATTGTACATGATGGCCCTGAAAACTTACAAAATAACAATTATTTAAAATTAAAGACTTAACAGGGCAGGGTGCCGGGGTGGCCCAGTCAGTTAAGCATCTGCCTTTGGCTCAGGTCATGATGGCAAGGTCCTGGGATCAAGTCCCACATCCGGCTCCCTGATCAGTGAGGAGTCTGTTTCTCCCTTTGTCCCTCACCCCCATTTGTGCTTTCTCATGCTCTCTCGTGCTCACTCTCTTTTGCAAAAATAAATGAATAACATCTTTAAAAAAATAAATAAAATTAAAGACTTTTCATGTACCTATTCTGGGCAGATGACTCACCTTACTTGACCTCTACCAGGTTATGTGGGCTCACTCTTCCTGCCTCTTCTTTTCTACTTACGTAGTCTGCTCAAATGCAATCATTCCTCCAGGATCCAGCTAAAATTACCCACCTCTTTGAAATATTTCCCAACCACTCTAACACATATGGCAGTTTCTCCTTTTTCTGAACTTGAGGTGGGTCAAGAACATGGATTGAAGGGAGTGGTGGTTAATGGGTTGCATCTCACTTGTTAACTCAAGACAATTGGCAGTTACTCCTTAGAGTATAGTGTTGAGAAAGATCCTTGAGCTGTGTCTGGCCTCAGTGGGAAAGAGGGTTGTTATTGATAATGAATGTTAATCCTGCGTGTGAGAAATAGCAAATAGGTAGCATGTTCACATGCATTTTCCCTGCCTGGCATGGACATTAACTATTTCATTTAATAGTCTTGGTTTGACAACACTGTTTTAAATATCTAAGGCATAGATATCATATCTTAATACTTGTACTCTTTGTTAATGATGTTTGGTTATGTGACTGTTACTGTTCTGTTATCTCCTCAGAATTTATTGTGGAGATAGGTATAAGGGTGCTCAGTAAATAAATTTCTCTTGTTTTTCATTCTTGATGTTCCAGGTCTCTTTCTGGTATAATTTCCTTTGTATCTGAGGCATTGCTTTAGCTGTTCTTTAGAGCAGATCTGTTGGTGATGAATTTTCTCACTCTGTCTTCTTCTGAAACTGTTATCTAGAACACAACTGCAAAAATATTGAAATCTCTTTTCTTTCCTTTGTCAACCATTTCCGTTAACTTCAGAACCTGTTTACCTGAATGACTATAAATGGCTTAATTGATGTATACCAACTTAAGTGTTCAGCTTCTCATCGCAGTAAGCTCAGTGTGTATTATATGTCCTTAGCTGTTTAATATGGTTAGTGAATGCTCACTAATATTTGTAAAACTAACGAGACTCTTTATTTTTCCCCTTGCAGTCCTGGAGTTTGTTTGTTTGTTTGTTTTTTAATTTAAATTCAGTTAATTAGCATATAATGTATTATTGGTTTCAGGGGTACAGGTCTGTGATTCATCAGTCTTCTATAATACCCAGTGTTCATTATATCACATGCCCTCCTTAATGTCCATCACTCATAAACTAAGACTCACAAACTAAAGAGAATAGTACATGTAAAATTCAGTAACCATGCCACATTTGTTTGTGAAAATGATTTGTAAGTTCTAAAGCAGAATTTATTGCAAATAATAATCAGTCAGATAAAAAACCTACTTGTAAAATACAAATATCTGAAAACTATCATTCTGAATTGTGGTAACATAAGAATATATCTTTAGAGCCAGTGATTTGCAAGATAGTCTCCAATCAGGAGAAAAATGTTGAGAATTCTAACCAAACCTGGTACGTTGAAATTGAGAATTCTGGAAAGATCTTTTTGGAACTTAGAGCTGATATTCTGTATGTTTCTTTGGTTTGTTTGGTTGGTTTTGAGAGAGGGGGAGGGGCAGAGGGAGAGAATCTTAAGCAGGCTTCATGCCCAGTCGGAGCCCTACACGGGGCCTTGAACTCAGGACCCTGAAATCATCGCATGAGCAGAAATCAAGAGTTGGACACTTAAACGACTGAACTGCCCAGGCACCCCATCTGTTTGTTTCTTATTGGGAATGAAATGTAAAAAGCATCAGATAATTGAGAAATTATTTTTGCTTACTTTTTCAACACATGTTATCATTCTGCTCCTTTCAAAGCGATCAGGATATTAGAATGTGCTTATGCCAGGATATACATGGTATTTTTATTGGTTACTAGCCATTGGGCTAAGCCTTTTATATGTGTCTGTTATGTGAAAAGTAGGCTGACTTTCATGAATAGGTACTACCGTTGAAACCAATTTTAAGGTGATTTAAAAAACTAACATCTATAAAGATATTTCTTGGTTTTGAAAGTGGAGTGCAGTTAATTGGTTCATGATTAGTCATATTGAATCAGTATTTACTGAGTGACTTCTGTGTATATATGTATATATACATACATATGCTGATTATCTTTTTAATCCTTTATTTGAACTTAAGAATGGAAAAATTAGAGAAGATCTATAACTTGACAAAGTTATTTAATAAGTAGTAGAGTTGGAATTTGAATCCATGTTCTTATTTATATATTACCAAATTTTTCATTAATAACATATAGTACGTAACATATACATGTAAAAGTTTATCAATGATTATTTGAGATGGGAGGTATAGATACTTTTATAATTTATAACTCAGGCTTTAAAAAACCTTGTCTGCCATTATGTAAAAAACAAACTCACGTAGATTTTTGCTTTATGAAAGAGATGATAAATTAATTTTGATAAGAATCTCTTATACCTATAGGAAACTGAAGCATAGTAAGCTTTTAAAAGTGAATAATATACTTAGTTCATGATCAAAAAAAACTGTAAATTTTTTATTTAGGAGTTACCCTGTTTTCCATAATGTCTATGTGTGTGCACGTTTTATATGGGATAATACATATGCATTACGGATTATAAATATATTTAATCTTTTATTTCTTAAAGATTTGGTCAATGAAATGATACTTTAATGCTACTTTAGTTAGTTACCTTCATTATAGTTTCTCAGTATTTTATAACTAAATACCCACTGGATTTTGGCTTGCTCTTTAAAAAAAATTAAGTTCATATTTTTCAAGTATACATGCAAAATACTGAGAACGAAGGAGAATGCCTTCATCAGAAGGAATAGAGTTTTTAAAAAATAAATACTATTGTTAATTGTGACTCCTTGACCTGATTCCCTTAGACCATTATAAAACCTGAATGATCAGTTTGGTATAATATTGTTCCCATATGAAAAACAAACAAACAAAAAAAGTGGATCTCTTCCTAGTAAGACTAGTTCTGAAAAATCTTAGTGTATTTGTTTGGAAATTTCCTAAGCGGGGGATATAAGCTTTATCATAGCAACAGTTTCTGGATTTAGAACATGCTTCCTTTGGCAAAATAATGAAATGTTTGCCACAAAGTTAAAATAGTATCCTTCTTTTTAAAATTTTTCTTGCCTGCCATGTTATGATTGTTGCATGCCATCTTTCTCCTGGAAAGAGACCTAACATTGAAACTGACAGGTGCCACAGGGTTTATTTAGGACAACCTCAGCCTTGTCCCAGTTAGTTTCAAAATGTCTGCCTCATAACATGTTGAGCCACTGCATTTCCTGCTTTAGAGCCTCGTGTAATGCCAGCATTACTATCTGTGCTGCCTCAACTACAAATTGGATGAACAGCCCATGACACTTTTTCAATATTATTACATTAAACCAAGTGGATTTTGATTGATAACCTAATATTCAACTAATGCAAAACATCAATCATGGCAAGTATATTAATTATTTAATATTGCAGTCTAATTCAGAAATCGATGTGCTGCATGAGGGGAAGGGAAACTCATGGTTCCCAGAAGATTTAAGACAGGGAATGATTAAAAAAAGACCTGCTGTACTCCTCTGTGTTAGTTCGATACAAATCTTTATTCATTTGCCAATAATTTCTTCCCATTTTCCACTTCAAGACAATTTTATCAGTTTTGAGACCTATAATTGAATTAGGTCTGCTTTCAGCACAGGGCAAAAGGAGTTGCACAAATATTGATGAAGTCATGACAGGGACAACCCAAGAGACAGACCACTAAAGAGGACAGGCTTTATACCATTTGTTGCAAGATCCCTCTGTCAGTGTCTTGGATCTTGCCTCTCTATTTAAAAAAATAGCCACTTTAAGACTTTCGTATTTAAATATCTATTATAATGACAGATTTCTATAGCACATTACAGTTTGTTGTATTTATAGTATTCCTTCATATACATCATTTTCTTTTTTCACATCATTGGTGGACAGTCTTAGCTCAGAGAAGTTGGGTTATTAACAAGCTCGTGCAGCTATTTTGTAGTACAGCTTAAATTTGAGTTTAGGTATTCTGCCTCTAGAACCCAGGGTTGTGTATCAGGCTGTCTTGTGTAGTGTTTATGTACTCCTGATGCTTTATTTGTGTTGTTTTGAGATGGCCCCTCTTCCTTGCCTTTCTGCCCAAAGTAAAACTAAAAAAAACTGATTTTCATGAAAAACTTGCTGAAACTTTGGTGTCCCAAACTATGATACATATTACATTTTAGGAATATGCAAACCTGGATATACATAAAAATTTCTTGATCTATTGTTTCTTACGCTAGAAAAGAATATCACTTTTTATATATCTCTCTCTCTGAAAAAATGTGTACGTATATATGTTCTTTGGATGGGAGAGTGGCTTAAATATATTTTGTCATTAAACTTACCACCCCAGTTTTCTTTTGGTTCAAGTTTGCCCGGTTATATCTTTTACTATCCCTTTTTTGTAAATTTTTCTGAATCCTTTTGTTTAATGTATCTCTTTGTAAATGACTCATTACTGGATTTTGTTTCTTACCCAACCTGAGAATCTTCTCTGGCATTTTTATTCTACATCACAGTGGGTGAAATTTCTTTAGTTTTCTTTTTAGTTACTAATTGTTTAGATTATAATAATTACGTTCTAAGTCAACCTTACTCGCTTTATCTGGTCCTGAATTTATTTCTCTTCTTATTGCGTTGCATTCCTCAGAACTTCTTTCAAATAATGTCTTTCTGTGGTGAAATTCCTGCGACCCTATATGCTGAGAATTTATTTTTCCTTCTCTTTAAAAATTTATTAGCTATATATAAATTCTAGGTTCACAGTCCTTTTCCTTTAACACTTTATCTTGGAAGTTCATGCTACATATCTTATACTCTAGCATTAATGTTGAGAAGTTTCATATCAGTGTTATTCTTCCTGTATGGAGGGGTATGCTTGTTCATTCTGGAAGCTTTTAGCCTTTGTTCTTGATCTGTAACACTCTTAATAATCCTTATATTATGCTTTGCTGTGGATTTTCACTTAACCTGTTCACTACTCTGTGTACCCTTTCAGTCTAAGATTTGAATAATTCTGTATCTGGGAATTTTTTGTTATTATTTCTTCAGATATTTATTCTCTTTTGTCTTTGTTTTCCTTTTAGGGTTCCCATTATTAGATGTTCACACTTCTATTCCTCTCCTTAACTTCATCTCTTATTTGTTCTGTCTTTTCATCCCTTTCCTATGCCTTCTGGGAGAGTTCCACCCAGTGTTCCAGCTCACCAATTTATTCTCAGTCTGTAGCTATTGTGCTTTCAATTCAGGCTCTGAGTTCTTTATTTCAAACTACTGTATTTTTAATACCTGCTATCTCATATTAATTCCTCTTCATAACTGTGTTTTTTTTGTATTAAATTTCTAAAAATCTTTTATCTTTAAAGATGTTATGCTTATAGTATGTTCTTGCTCAGTCTGTTTTCTTTCCTCTGGATGAGGTTGCTCCATTTGTTGTTTTTTATTCCTGTGCTTATTCACCTCAGAGGTCTTCCTATGGACTTCTCTTTTATTTATTTGCAACATTCAGCTGCCTTGGCTAGTAACTTTAATCTAAGGAGAGAGGTAAAAGTCTAGGATCTGGCTTGTGCTTGCCTGGGACAATTTAAAAACTATAGTGCAAAGCCTCTAGTATTGGACTCTGGCCTGAATCAGCCACGTTTTCCACTGTGTCCTCATACTCCACACACCACACACGTACACACAACCCCCAGTACTACCCTCCCAAACAACCACTTGCTGTTGGAGTTGCCTTGCTCTTCGTGTGGTCTGGAGAGAGAGTGGGCTTGGGGAGGACCACTCAGAGACCTGAACTGGTTACTACTGATTCTCCATCCCACCTTGTCTTCATGTTTAGATAGATCCTTATTAGTTGAATACATACTCTGATGCAGGCACTATATTGGGTGTTGGGATATAAAAATTTTAAAGATATAATCCATGTTCTCAAGGAATTTTCATTTTAGTGGGGTCATTGGGAAAGTAATTAGGTATTTATAATACAGCATGATAAATTATGTGATGAGAACACATGGGAAGAGTTGATTAGTTCATTTGTGAGGAAGGGAGGAGGTTTCCTTCCCCGTATGGGTTGAGTCCTGAAGGATATTTTGTTTTTGTTGTGTTTTGATTTTGTTTGTAAGCTAAGTGAGGAAAGACTAGAGGAGGCTGGGAGAAAAGGAGCATTTCAGGTAGAGAGTGAGTGGTTCAGTAGTGAGGGAAGCCAGGTTAATTTCTTATGGCTATTGCTAGCACATTTTTGGCACTGTAGCTTTGGCAAGATAACAGGGAATGAATAAAATGGAGTGTAGTAGGATATTGTGTATTTTGAAAAGGAAATGACATGATCAGGTGTATATTGTAGGAAGATCTTGCTGTATTATAGAGAATGAGTTAACATGGGGCAAGGCAAGAGCCATTGGGACCCATTAGGAGGCTTTGTAGTAGCCTGCGAGAGAAAAGATGATGACCTTAAGTAGTAGCTGTGAAGACAGAAAGAAGTGGCTAATTCTAAATGATAATCACGGTTGTTAGGTCCCAAGACTCTGTGGTTGAATACATTTGTTTACATTTGGTGGTGGAGGAAAGGGCATGTGTCAAGGGCGATGTCTAGTTTTCTTTCCTGCATACCGTTCAAAATGCCTATTTCCTAAATATCATTTAATTTAAAGAATCACTTGAAAATATAACAAAGCAATAGTCCAACCAGCCCATTTTTTTTAAAGAACAGATTGTTATCCTTGATTCCAAAATACAAATAGCTGAAAAAACTGGGGATTTTCCCTAAGTTTGTGGCAAACTCAATCGATAGCAAAACTAACCCTGAAATGAAGTTATTCATAGTCTTTGTTTATTCCATTTTGTGTGGACATTCATGTTGCTTTCAGAATTATTGTTGTGTATAATGATGAGATGCTGCTTCAAACCTTGTTGCCAATGTTACATGACATACAGCATAGTATATGTCTTACTACCTTTCTAAAATCCAAACTATTCTGATGAAGCATGTCTAATTCTAGTGGTCTCAAATTATGGACTTGTACTTTGAATCTGAGCATTTTTGTTCTTTTATATTGCAGTATTATTTTCTAATAAGAATCATTATGTGAGGGCGCCTGGGTGGCTCAGTTGGTTAAGCGACTGCCTTCGGCTCAGGTCATGATCCTGGAGTCCCGGGATCAAGTCCCACATCGGGCTCCCTGCTCAGCAGGGAGTCTGCTTCTCCCTCTGACCCTCTTCCCTCTCGTGCTCTCTATCTCTCATTCTCTCTCTCAGATAAATAAATAAAATCTTTAAAAAAATAAAAATCTTTAAAAAAAAAAAGAATCATTATGTGACAGTGTAGCCGTTGGGGGGGGGGGAAGATGTAGATTCGTATTATATAGTGCAAACTTTTGAGTTAGATTGCCAAAAGAAGGGACAAAACAGTGAATGTAGTATGCTTCTGTTTGGGTTTAAAAAAAAAAAAAACAGGAGAAAGACATGCATGCATACACACCCACACACACAGAGTATCTTTAGAAGGACAAACAAAGAGCTAATATCTGGTTGAGAACAGGGAGTCAGGGATGGGAGGAAAACTCAATTGTACTGTAATGCACATACACATGCATTGCACTGTCTGATGTTTCACTATATGCATTTTTTTTGTTTAAATTTTAAATTACGTGGTGACTATATGAGAAGGTCCTTGTGAAAACTTAAAGATTTATTTGACTTCTAGCTCCAGGAAATGCATTAAATTTGTAGTAAATTAAAAATTATTTATGTACCCATTAGCCTTTCTAATTCCTTGTTACAATTTATTCCTGTCGTTTGTCATTAAGACTGCATCCAGAGAATGAGTTTCAGAAATCCTTAAATTTTCAAGTGTTGAATATATAGTATTGCTAAGATTGCTAGAGCAGAAAGTAGAGAAGAGAATGGCTAAAGATGAGTGCTGATCAGTAGATGTTGGAATTTATTCCCAGTATGCCAGACTGGGCAGTGAGAGCAAAAGTTGGAAATGTGGTTTTCAGGCAGCACATCTGAAGGGGAGAACGATAGGGAGATTTGGAAAGATTGTGTAGCAAGACAAAGGAAACAGAAGTATATTTTTGGCAGTGAAAATTGGAGACAGAAATAGAAGAAAAGTGAACTTGGGGCTCCTTTAGAGAAAGAAAGAGGTGTGAGGGAAAGATTAAATATCATGAATGCAATACTGTTCTTTGATGTTTCATAATTATTCTCTGCAATGTGGTAGAAGTATACTTTCATGTTAAAAATACAAGGCTTGGTATTTATGATGAAATTAAAATACTGCTTGGCCTGAGTGAGGAAATTTTAAGTCCATTTGTCACTACTAAATTAATAAGAACCAAAATTAGGGGAAAAATAAACTATTTGCCACATTTTGCCAAATGTATGTTTAAATTATCTTTGCTACTGACATGGTTATTTGTATTTTTAGTTCCATCAGCCGTCTTTTTTTTACAGTGAAAAGCAAGAATTAAGTACTTAAAATATATCATGATATTTGATGTTTGTGTCTTCATTGGAGATATTTTGTTTTTTAATACTACAACAATCTTAGGTCCTGATTTATAGTGTGCACTAAGTTAATAAAATTAATGTCGAGGAAAAATTTGTTAAGATGTAGTTACTTAGATATATAGTCACAAAGATATTCTTTATGTATATATTTTTTATATAAAATGCAATCATTGGTGCATCGATGGATATTTGATAAAGCAAATATAGTAAAATGTCAATAGTAGAATCTAGATGGTAGATAGAATCTGTATGAACATTTTTGTAATAAATGTTGGAGAAAACATAAACTCTAATGAAAAAGCTAATGTGAAATAAATAGATATTGTGTGAATAGTAAAATAAGAGTACACTTGACTTCCTTTTGTTCTCTGCTGACTTTGAAAAATCTGAAACAATCTGTTAGTGGAATCCCAGTTTTAGTGGTAATATTATTAGATGTAAATAAATTATCTGTTTCCTTTTGGTGGAAATTGTTTTGTCCTTAAAAACAGTGTTCTTGTGAACATTAAGTGAAGATGATATGAAAAAATCATAAGGATTTATAAAATGCATTTGAGGTAAATGTAAATTATCATAGACAACTGTTTAGCAACTATTTAGAACTTTTATTCATCTATTTTAGGGAATCTGGAAACATCAAAGCTGGATTAGAACATCTGGTAAGTTCTAATTTTCTCTTGAACATTTGCATCATCTTTGATATCTGCATTCTAAATGAACACTTTTGAATGAGCTTTGAATACCTTGTATTGAGAAAGTCAACCATTTCCCAAAGGGTCAGCTTACTGTTGTTATGTGAAGGCACTTACATTTTCATTTATCTTATCATTTCAAGGGAATTTAAAATTTTTTTTAAATTACTTTTTTTTTTGATGTAGAGATGAAATAAAATGGATGACAATCCTTGGATTGATGATTGCTTTAATTATAAACAAAAATGTTTGGTGTAGAATTTTTGGCATATCTTGATTTGACAAAAACAAGCTTGTGTTTTAAGAAAAACACAATCAAATATTGCATGCATAAATATGGTATGTTTTAGCAATTTAACGGCTTTGAAAGAAGGGCACAGCTTTGTTTTTCCTGATGTCTTTGCTTTATGAATAATGCATTGGTTTAAACTACATTCAGTTTTAGAATATAAAATAATTGAGATGCAAAATTTTTGGTTTAAGTAAACATTTTTCAAGTACAAATGAAATTCAAACTGACTTAACATTAAAATCTGTCCATTGATCAAGATATTAGAAAAAGTGTTTGTTATACCAGGTCCAAAATTCATTTAGCTTCCTGCCTTGAGTGTTCATTACAACATTAAGTAGTTCATTTAAACAGAGCATTATAAAGTCATGGTCTGGTTTCTGGTCACATCCAAATGTTGAATAATTAATGATAGAGATTCTTTTGTAAATACAATCTAAGTACTTTTGTAATGCAAGACTTCATTCGTATATCATATTGTAGCTTTGTTAACTATTAATGTGCTTTTGTTTGCTCCCACAGAAGCAAAAAGTAGCAAGAGGCAGCTTCACTTTGACTTACAGTAGTTTTAGAGTTAGAAGGGATTTTTGGTTTTCCTTACAATAACTAAAGGAAACTGAGGAAACCCAGACTTTTAAAAAATGATCCTAAAAAATGCAAATTAATTATTAAAAGCAATATATAACAACCTAGTTAGAATATTTGAACTATATATTCATCTAGATTAGAAGTAAATGAATAACATTGTTATTCTCATTATTAGAAATTATTTCCTGAATCCCTGTTTGTCACTTCTTAGTGGCATAATATATTTAGGACATATGGACATTAGAATAAAAATATTAATCTAAAACATCAAATTCCAGTATCAGTTGAGGGCTTATAATAAGGAAGAACAGCTACCATTGTGCCAAAATGAGCTGTCTTTTATACTTACCTTGTAAATTATTATTTATTAAAAAGACTTCATTTTCACTTGTTTCATATTCCTCAGTAAATAATAATGAATCAAATTTTTTTAGTTTAAAATTTACATTTTTAATATTTACTAGTATGAACTCATTTACAGTGACTTTTTAATACGTTTATACTCTACTTACAATCTTATTCAGCACTGGTTTCCTAACTGCCTTGGGCTGCCAGGAAGGCTCCCCAAAGCAGGTGGCACTCCAGACTGTCACTACCCACTTAAATCGGAGTAGTTCCACTTTTAGTTATTTTATAAATTTTTAAAATAAGAGTTTAGTTGAAGAAGATTTTCCAACTAAAACTATTTGAAACCTTTGATCAAGCATAGCTACTTATTAAAGTCAAGAGTAATTGTTAATTATTCTTTTCTATTCTTGACCCTAAGTTATATTTCATTTTTATCTGGGTCATATACATCATCAAATATATTTCAAAGATAATGCATTTTAGGGATGAGAGAGCTAGGATCAGTACAACAGGTAGTGGGAAGTGGATGATTTTAATGCATTTTATCTAGGTTGTTCAAAAGACTCTATAGGTTGACATTGTAAAATTGACACACTGTGAACTATTTGCAATAACATGAATATATGAATATATAACATAATATCCTACATATACACTTACATACAGATCATACTGCCTTGTGCACTACTGTCCAGTAAAGTCAGTGATAGTCTTCACAACTGCCTAGAGGGAAGTGAACTCAAGAATTTATTGTTTGAGCATTAGTGAAACCTGTCTAACAGCTGTGGGCTCCTTAGGATTGTGTCTCTCCAGTTTCCAGCTGAGCAGATGCTTAGAACCCTTGCCTTCTAGCACATCCAGCCTTTCTTTGAATTGGCTGTGTAGCTAAATACAATTAGAATTATAGTTTCTAAAAGATTGATCTTTAAAAATATATGGTGTAAAATTAAGAACATCCCACACATGTGGAATTAATTTCTTTTTATTAACCTTCAGTCTTTGTTTTTTTCAAATTTACTTGAATTATCATAGAGAATTAACATTGTTCTAAGAGAGGGTAAAAGCAAGTATAAATTTAAATAAGCTAAGAAGGGAGCATCTGGCTGGCTCAGTTGCTGGAGCATGTGACTCTTGATCTTGGGGTTGTAGGTTCAAACCCCACTTTGGGTGTAGAGATTGATTAAAAGTAGAATCTTCTAAAAGTAAAAAAATAAAAATAAATAAGCTAAGAAAAATGACATATGCAGCATGTTATACTTGCCACAAGGACACATACATAGGATAGTTGTATATACTGCCTTTGCATTCTGTTTATGGGCTCTTCTTGGTATATAGTTATCTGTAACCCTTAGAAAGGAAAAAGCAGGCATGGATAGCAAAAAGGGTGGGGTAAGTGGACCGTATTCCCGTGGAACCTCTCCAAGGGCTGATCTCATTTATTTGTCACAATGTCTCAAACTCTTGATTCGGCCTTTGTTCTATCATTTCTTTTTTTCTATGTCCAACTTGCCATTCTTAGCTTAAATTTTTACTATACTGCCCAATGCTATTTTATTTTTCTTTTCACAGACTTGTCTCTTACCCATAAAGCCTTTGTCTGTTGAAAGTTCTAAACAGGGTCTTTGAAGGTTGATGCTCCATCATCCATTGGTGATTCTTGCCTGATTGTAAATGGAGATTTTCCAACTCTACCACTCCCTCCCAGATTTAGTAGCCAGCGTTCTATTTTAAAGAAGAGCCCACCCTTATTCTTGTTTTATCTATTTATTGTAAGCAAAGACTCATGGATCCTTTACTTTTCTTACTTATTTTGAAACTCAAATTGTCCAAGATTTGTCCAGGGAGTATCCTTGCATGATGGCTTTTGGCTTGTTTCTACACACCCCATCTTTTCTTAAAGCACCTCCTTATTTTCTGGCACAACAAGATGTTCCAGGCTCATTTGAAACCTTCCCTGTCCTACTCATGGAATCAGCTATTTCTTCAAATCATTTCATTTAATTTTAGAGGAAAATGGTATTTATGAATCAAGGTCTGGACATGTGATATGTCCACTGTCTCTGGGATTTCATTACTTCTAGGACTTTTCAGTCCTAGATTAGATAAATAGGTGGGTGGGTGGGTAGGTAGGTAGGTAGATACTTAAGACTTAGATACTTAGATAGTTAGGTATTTTTAAGAAATTATGAGTCGTACTAAGACCTCCAGCTTCCAGTCCAAACCACAGAATTCTTCCTTGTTGTTCCCCATTTCACATTTGTATTTTCCTTCATTCAAAGTGAGGACTGTGACTCCTAACAACACCAATACATTTACCCATTTGCTTAATTATATAATACATGTAAAATAGTTTAACAATTGCTACAACCATACCTTATGAAAAGTAAAAGTTAATAAAAAGTTCAAGATTTATTTCAGGGGGGTTTATTAAAGTTTATTTCAAATTTACTCAGGAGTTCTTTTCCCCCTTGATTGTAGTTAGCTAATTCATTTGAAATATGGTTGCATGCATGTTTCTTTTTGTATTCAGTTTTAGGTGCCCTTGTCCCCATTCTTGTTGATTTAATTATATGTTTGGATATCTATATGTTAACATGCTTCCAAAAGTCAAAATATTATACAAAGCCAAAATATTATACACAGTACATCTCTCAGAAGGGCGTCATTCACTTCCTTTCTAGCTTGTTCTCCTCTATTGTTTGTAGGTAGCCAATTTTCTTAACTTCTGTATTTATGCTTCCTGTGCATCTTCTTGTATAATTAAGTATATATATATATATATTATATATATATATGTATACATGTGTGTTATTCCTATTTCCTCTATCTTATAAAATATAGCATATTATAAATACTTTTTTGTACTTTGCTTTTTCCTCTCCTGGAAATCACTCCCTAATTACTGTATCGCTATATTTACTGTGTTTCTTTCTCTCTTTGTCTGTGTCTTCTTTATTAAGGGTCTGAGATTTTAGCCTATTTGTATGCCTGCCTGTACTTTAATAGATGCTGGCAGGAGACATGAGATTTCTGGGTCAGAAACAAAGTTCTTTATTACTAACAGCACCAAAGGTGGCACTACATAGTTACATAGATTCCCTGTGACCTGCAGGTTCCATGTGGTGATGCTGCATACCCAGTGGGTTTGTGTCATAGCTGAGGGACTCTGTTCTTTAAGGAACTTCAGAAAATTAGCCCAAACTTTCCCTAAGAGAAAGATATTATCTTTAGTATCCTAATTTGGTAACAAAACTGTCTTCTGGTCCAGGGGGCAATTCTTTCTTCCAAGACTGTTTGTTATATTTGAAAAGATAGTTCTTTTTTTTTTTTTTTTAAGTTTTTTTTTTTTTTTTTAAAAGAGAAAAAGGCCAAAGAGCACAAGTGGAGGGAATGGCAGAGGGCGAGGGAGAAGCAGGCTCCCAGCTGAGCAGGGAGCCCGACGGAGGGCTCAATCCCAGGACCCCGGGATCATGACCTGAGCCGAAGGCAGATGCTGAACCATCTGAGCCACCCAGGCGCCCCTTGAAAAGATAGTTCTTAAGAAAGGCTATTGGCTGATACTAGATGTGCAGAACCTATGGAGAATTGTCTCTGAAGAGCTATTATTATTATTATGAAATTTAGGGAGGCTTGCATTTTTGTTCTAGTGGTTACCTTTATATTTATATCTTTTATACTGCATAATGCTTTCTTCCCCCTCATTCCTACTTAATCTTTTAAATGGCATCCCTTGGTTCCCAGCTGTCAACCTTTGTGATAGCCAGTGCTGTTACTGTACTTTGCTTTCCCCCTTTTCCTCCCGTTTCTTGTTGTATTCTTGCTACTCTGTTGGAATATATGATGTTTACATACTATTCTTCTATCCATGCTGTCACCCTTTTTTAGAATCACCTTTAAAATGAACTATATTAAATATTTACCATCAGCTTGTTTACTGATATTTCCCCAATCATCTCCTGTTTGTGTACAACTCACCCACTAGTATATTCCTCAGGACAGCCTGCTGTGTACAGTATTCCTTGAAATCTAGCTCATTACTATTTTTCTATAGTTTTGCTACATGATTTCAACAGCTTGACTGGACATAAAATCCTTGGCTTACAGTTTTTCCCCTTGGCTTTCTGGAAAACGTTATTCTGCTCTTGATATTTGTGGCACTAGCCTTATTTTCTTACCCTTATGTATAATTTGATTTTTTTTTTTTTGCCTTGAGGCATTGCCATTTTTTTCATTGTTCTTATTTTACTAGAATGATTCTCAAAGTTGGATGTTCCTGGCTAATTTTTCTGGGCTTTTTCATATGTAGACTTAAGTTTTCTTATTTCTGGAAATAATTGTTTTTGGATTATAGAATTAAATCTTAATTCCATTCCATTGTTTTGTTTTCTTCTTCAGAGACTCCAGTTATATATGTATTTCTATATAATTACATATAAAATCTTTGCTCATCTTCTATTTCATTCTCTGTCTTTGACTCTTTTTACTACTTTACTTTGTTTTCAAAGAACTGAGAAGTAGTTCGCCTGCTTTCATTTAATATTTCTTATTAAATTTTCATTCAAGTTTATTCTTCCTTGGACACATTCTAATTTATTCTTCATTTCTGAAATATTTTTCTTCTATATCTGGTCTTATTTTTTGAAGATCTGATGCTAGGTTTTCTTATTGTTATTTGTCCAAAAAAGCCTTGTGCTTTGGGTTGATTTTGAGGGGAGATTTTTCATTTCTTGAAATGTTTTGATTTGCATTTTCTGTTTACTACTTCTTACAGTAGCTTTATGGGGAGTTGATTTTATTTCTTTCCCTCCTTTCCTTCCTTCTTTTGTAAGTTCTAGACATTTTGTAGACATGGTTCCTAGTTCAAGGGTACCTGCTTCTGCAGTAAAGCAAATGTGGTTTCTTTAATGGATGATGGTGGGTGTGGCAGGGATGAAGGGGTTGGCATGTCTTATTTCTGTTTAGCCATTTGTTTCTTCTTACTTTCCTCTTGTTGCTGTCATATATTAATCTGATTTTCTCCCAGAGCAATACTTCCCAAGACTGCCCTTTTGGTCTCACTCACTTTCAAGCCCCTTCCCTCTAGCTGGTGCTGTGGTAACAACCAAAGTGTAGGTCTGTGTTCGTTCTTTTGGCATTTTAGCATTGTACATCGTTTTTCTGGGGATAATTTTTGTTTGTGCTTCCAGTTATGTACTAAATTTATGACTACTCTCAGGGATGGGGAGGGCTGTATGAACATTTTTACCTCAAAGAGAAACTCATAATGGAAAATGTTGGAAATCAATGTTGAGCAGACCTTGAATCCTGAGTAGTTCTACTGTGGGAATCCTACAGGAATTGTCAGCAGAATTAAACACAAACATTTCAAAGAGCTCAGTGCCCATATCTATTTAAAGACTTAGAGAAAATGAGTGAATACACTGCTTAGCATGTTGTGCTTAGATTTTATAATGAACTTAAATAATACTTTTTATTTGGAAGAATCATATACAAATTAAAGACCTTCAGATAGGACCCCAGTAACACAGAAGGGTTGAAGGAATGGAGGTGGGTAGTTATTAGGTGGTGATGTTGCTCCTGACTTTTTTTTTTTTAATTATTAATGATGCTCTAAAGGTGTAGAAAATTAACTCTAAGTTCCCCTCTGTTACATCAAAGAAATCTGACTTCACATTTTTCTATGATCTTATGTTTTAAAATTCTAGATAATATAGTGAGTAGTAACCCTTATTGAACTACTAAATGGGGACTAAAACATTTACTTTTTAGAGTGTTTTTAATGCAGTCAATTGGGATTTGGTGCATTTTAATCTTTGTAATTATAAAAACATACAGGAGCTAGAGCCTTGTCATTTGATTACAATATAGCAATTGTTTTATTAGCAACCTATAAAAAATAATGCTATCCTCTCCTCTTGGAAGAAGGATTGAGATCAGAATATATTAAGTGAAGTTATATGAAAAACTGTCACTTTTTTAGGCCAAAATAGTTTGTGAGTTTTTTCTTTCAAACAACAAACATGAGTTTGTTTCCAATTTGAAAGGACTGCTGTGCCATGCTTCCGTTGGCAGGGAATGAAGTGAATTATCCTGATCAGTGTGATGTTTCTAAGGCTCCCCTTGTACATTTTTCTGAAAAGTCAAATAATTGGAGGTAGGGTGGGGTGGGGTAATTTAGGTCTTTGCTTCAATCTCTTTAACGTGCTTATGAGTCGCCTGGGGATATTGTTTAAACTCAGGTTTTGATTCTCTGGGTCCAGAGTGGGACTTGAGATTCTTCATTTAGCAAGTTCCCAAGTGAGGCTAATGCTGCTGGTCCAGCAACCACTAGGAAGAAAGGTACATTGAAAGGCATTGACTTAAAAGACATGTGTTCTGTCTTTTAGAAGATAAGGTCTTCTGCATGTGATGAAAATTGAGATGCTTCCCCCATGTACCCATTGAATATGATTTTGCAGCCTATGAATGATTGGTTGGGTGTTCATAAGCCCAGACAGATGGACACCTACAGGTTTATACAAGAACAAAAAATTCATAGTCTAACTCTGCAAGAGTAACAGAGGGGTTTGATTCCAGATGTTAAGTTGTATCTATCAGGGCTAAAGCTGGACACTAGGACTAATAATACCTTATTCAGTCTTAGGTGGAAAATTAAATAAGTGATGATAAATCTTTTAGTAAAAAGGGTTACAAGTGTTTACAACTTTAAGTGGGATTTGCTTTCTATTAATAGTTGAATAGCAAAAGAACTCTGGAGCCATACCTGTGGGTTTTTCTCCCCACAGAGGTCTCATTTATGTTTCTTATATTGTATAACATTTGAGAGTGATGACCTACTTGTCCTTGTGGTCAGGTAACACAGTCTGACCATTTTAAGTGTTGAAAAGCAACTGTCATTAATAGCTTGTTTAATCCATCAGTGGTTTGTAGAATATAGTTGTTCCTTGCCAGAAATGTAGGCGGGCCCATTGCTAGCTATTAGGTGCTCATCAGTAACACTACTGGTTCTAATAAAAGCCCTTTTCTCTTTGTTTTAGGCTATTTTGTATAGAACTTGCAAATAAAACTGCTGTATTTTAGTTCACAGACTAATATTTTTTTAATACAAGAATAAACATAGTTTATGTAGTATTGTCATACTTTTGAGGATTCAGTTCATACACAACATGAACTAAAAAATGTGAACAGAAGTTATAAACCTATCGTAAAAATCACTTGTCTTTCATCTGTTACATTTTAAATATGTTTTATTTTAATATTTTCCCACTGTGTTCTGAAAAAAACGCTTTTGCCATTTGTCCAAATGAGTTTGAGAATACAGTTATCTCAAAATGCACTGACATTACTCATATAGTCTATATATTTATTATTAAACACTGGTGAAAAATATTTATTGTCTCATACAAGGACTTCAGCATAATAGATCCCTCTCCTCCCAGCATTTTAATTTATTTTTCTCACCTAAGCCAATATATATTTGAGGTTTAGGGTAAATGTGCATATTAAAACCGATACTTTCCTCAAACTGTGATCATGAGATAAAACAGCATGAAGTTTTTCTTTTTGGAAGATCAATTTCATAAATCTTTCTCTCTTTCCTTTTAACAAGTGTGTCTGATGAATGTGTGCAAATTAAAATACCTTTAATATGGATTAAATGTTAATGTCCTGTTACTGTCATGATTTCTTAGGCAGTTTACAGGTCTTAAATCTGGGGACTGGCTCACATTCCAGTTGGAAACTGCCATTGTCAGTGATCCATTTCTCTGACTTGTTTTTGGTCAGTTAAAAGTTTATTAAAAATTGCTCCTTCAATGAATGATTAGTAAATATTACCCAGTTATCCAGACAGCGTGAACTTGGGCCCATTTTCTATGCTCCCTCCATCTCCTCTCTTCCAAAGAAAGATCTGTTGTTGCTTTTTTAAGACATAGTGGTCTCAGGAGAAAATGGTGGCCAGTTAGCTTTAAAAAAAAGAAAATAGATGATAAAGATGCCCCTGCAGTTTTGATGATATTACTAATAGTCTCAGATTTATGTTTAATCTAGATAAAATTCATTTCCTGAGTTTTATGCACATATGCTTATTAAAGCTTTGTAGAATAAAACTAAATATTCCAAGTGCACTAAATCACCTCTTACCCTGACTTCCCATTATCAGAAGTCCAAAAGTCAGGCTCTCCTGAAACCACCAGAATAACTGAATATTGTATTCTTGTTTTGTTTGTTTTTTGTACTGTAGTTTAAGACACTATAGGTTCTGCTTCATTGCAGGAAATCCTACGAGGTACCTGGTAGTTATTTCATGACTTTCTCAGGATCTACTATCTGTAACTGCAGAGAGGGAGCTAGCAGCAGAGGCAACAGGGTTGTTATTTTCTGTTTCTCCCATCAAAGCATTAGGAATTAAGATGGAGAATGTCTTTGCTACAGTGGTATATTTGGCTATGCTCATTTACCATTTGCCACAGAATCATAACATATGTATTTAACATTAACATACACAGCCTATTTACTTTAGGAATAGCACAGCACAAGGAGGTTAGGAGAATATGATTATACTGTGTGACCTCCAGCAGTTTACATAACCTCTCTGTTTCACTTCTTTCAATTTCTCTTTACTCATAACGTGTTAAAATAGTGTGTGAAAATTTATAGAAGCATAAGACTTTCTACAAGTATATCGTAATTATAAAGAAAAAAATATTTTCTAGTTAGGTAAATTACTTCAGATTGCTACAAACAATATATCAATTCTAATCACAATGAATTGAGAGAAAATTTTGTCCTTTACCTACATCCTCTCCCTTTTAAAAATATTATTATAAACTTCAAAAAATTAGAAAGTAATACATTGTTCTTTGTAGTGGGTCAAAACTGATAAAGAAAAAAATGTATCTTCTCTTTTCTACCACTAACCCAATGTTAATTATACCCATCCTTCTATACCTTTTTCTCTTCCCAGATATACAAATGCATATATATTATGTAGCTTTTTGTTTATTTATAAAAATGGAATCACAGTATGATATTTTATGACTTGCACTTTTTGTTTAGTGCTAATACAGTGTGCATAAATAGACACATGAATCTGGTTTTTGCTGGAAATCTGTCAAAATATTGGAAGTTATTATTACCATTTTTATTTCAAGCATTCATAGGGGAAGTTTGAGGACTACATAATTTGTATTTTAAGATGTCAGTGCAGAGTTAGTTTTATTGCCACTTCTGGGTTACCTCAATTATAGTAAATGAAAGAACTGGTTTATGGTTGAAATTTACAGTGATCAATAGAGGAAGGAATAGGTTACTTTATTAAAGAAGATCCCTGTTTGATATTTGTAAAAAATAAAAATAATTAGAAAAGGAACATGTGACATCTTTAAATATTTTTCAGGTTTATAATACGCTAGCATTTTTAAATTTGAAATTTTGATGTAACTGAGTGATATATATTGCAATCTTCAATCTTGGTGTTTACCATTTCATATAGTATAATTTATTTCTTTGCTGACCATACCTTTTGATTGAATA